>NW_028125448.1:0-216010 GCF_965194825.1 Balaenoptera physalus | reverse complement strand
TATGCGTTTTTTCCTGAATATATTCAGGAAAAAAACGCATACGCCCTTTTTGGCCAAGGGCATCATTGTCGAGGTTTTGCCGCTTTTCCTGTGCTTTAAAGGCGATTCGAATCTCCCTCCTGAAATCTGTTTCCTGCAATTCTGCCTTGCTTTCAAATCCTCTTCGTTGCCTTCCCTCAATATATTTGTGGACGAGAGTGGTCATTTATAATTCTGCAGGTTTGTGAATTGCCGTGCCCCTGAGCTCCATTTTTAAACTCGATTTCTTGGGAGCTGGCCGCAAAAGCGCAGGATTGCTTCAGGCCCTATTCTGGTCCCGGGCGGAAGGCTGAGCCTGTGCTTAATTCTTCTTCCTCATGGGAAAATAGAGTGACCTGTGCCTGTCCCAACACCTAGAGCTAGTCTCTCATTGGTTCCCCCTTCTTCCCGTTCATCCTCAGGACAAATTGCAACCTGTACGGAACAGGAGGTTAAAGGTGATGATTCTCCAAGGAGGGAGGTTGCTAGTAAAGCGGCTGGAATGGCGACCCGAGCACAAGGAGATGAGAAATGAGGTGCGTTTTAGAAACCTTTCTCGATCACACGGTGTACCATCTTCTGGGTTTCTCATGCATGTTTTCGATGTAGGAAGATGCCCTTGAACCTGGAGATTTGGGACCCATGGGATGGGTACCACGCAGTATTACTTTAAAGGGTCTGTGTTTCCTCACCCAACCTCACCAAACCTCTCAGCCCCAAGAGTGTCCACCCTTATGTCTCAATCAGCTGTGGGTCTAGATATGGTCAATCCAGGTAGCATAACTGCCCCTAAACGAATTTTGTAAGAATTTCTCTGTCTTTCACTGTCTTTTTTTCACAGGTTTTTAAAAGTAATTGATTTTTATAATGGGGTTTAGCTGCTTTTCACTGCTGTGTTTATGCCACTTTACACCCACTTGACTCACTTACAAAGAGATATCAATACATAGGTTTTAAGATTCTTACTAGTCAGATATATTCTTGGGCCGTGAATAGGGGGTGTTGAGTCAATTCACTGAGCAAGGAGTAGGTCTTGTCTATAACATATTGGGTTTATGGATCGGTATCTGAGCTAATTTGAAACCCTTGTTTTATGCATCACCCCACCTCACCTTTCCCGTTAAGCAGCCATAGTGTGTTTTCTAAACGTGTGACTCTGTTCTGTTTTGTAATTCAGTTCAAGGGTAGCGGTTTTTACATTCCCTCTATAAGTGATATCTTATGATAAGTGTGTTTTTCTGTGTGACTTATTTCACTTAGAATTGTCGTACCTAAATCCACTCATCATGCTGCTACTAGCCTTATGACGTTGATTTCATGGCTGAGTGATATTCCATTGTACATAAGGACTACAACTTATTTATCCATTTTTCTCTATCCTGAGATATTTAAGGTGTAATGAAGTGGAAGTTCTTGTCAACAGAGCAGCCCTAAACTTTGAGGTGCCTGTGTCTTGCTGGTTTTTAATTTTCCCACTTTATACGCCCATGAGTGGAAGTGCCCTATGCTCTCTAAGCTGAGTTTTTTAGATGTTTCACGACACACCGTACACTTCTCCAGAGTGGCTGTTGGCAATTTACATCCCGCCCATCAGCGTAGCAAGCCTCCCGATTCTCCATGGCCTGCCCTGCATTTCTGGTTTTGACACTTTATTCAGCATGGCCCTTTTGACCGATGGGAAGCGAGACTTCTTTGTAGCGCTGATTTGCGTTTCCAGGTTGCTTGCTTGGCCAAAAAGGGCGTATGCGTTTTTTCCTGAATATATTCGGGAAAAAACGCATACGCCCTTTTTGGCCAAGGGCATCATTGTCGAGGTTTTGCCGCTTTTCCTGTGCTTTAAAGGCGATTCGAATCTCCCTCCTGAAATCTGTTTCCTGCAATTCTGCCTTGCTTTCAAATCCTCTTCGTTGCCTTCCCTCAATATATTTGTGGACGAGAGTGGTCATTTATAAGTCTGCAGGTTTGTGAATTGCAGTGCCCCTGAGCTCCATTTTTCAACTCGATTTCTTGGGAGCTGGCCGCAAAAGCGCAGGATTGCTTCAGGCCCTATTCTGGTCCCGGGCGGAAGGCTGAGCCTGTGCTTAATTCTTCTTCCTCATGGGAAAAGAGAGTGACCTGTGCCTGTCCCAACACCTAGAGCTAGTCTCTCATTGGTTCCCCCTTCTTCCCGTTCATCCTCAGGACAAATTGCAACCTGTACGGAACAGGAGGTTAAAGGTGATGATTCTCCAAGGAGGGAGGTTGCTAGTAAAGCGGCTGGAATGGCGGACCCGAGCACAAGGAGATGAGAAATGAGGTGCGTTTTAGAAACCTTTCTCGATCACACGGTGTACCATCTTCTGGGTTTCTCATGCATGTTTTCGATGTAGGAAGATGCCCTTGAACCTGGAGATTTGGGACCCATGGGATGGGTACCACGCAGTATTACTTTAAAGGGTCTGTGTTTCCTCACCCAACCTCACCAAACCTCTCAGCCCCAAGAGTGTCCACCCTTATGTCTCAATCAGCTGTGGGTCTAGATATGGTCAATCCAGGTAGCATAACTGCCCCTAAACGAATTTTGTAAGAATTTCTCTCTCTTTCACTGTCTTTTTTTCACAGGTTTTTAAAAGTAATTGATTTTTATAATGGGGTTTAGCTGCTTTTCACTGCTGTGTTTATGCCACTTTACACCCACTTGACTCACTTACAGAGAGATATCAATACATAGGTTTTAAGATTCTTACTAGTCAGATATATTCTTGGGCCGTGAATAGGGGGTGTTGAGTCCAATTCACTGAGCAAGGAGTAGGTCTTGTCTATAACATATTGGGTTTATGGAACGGTATCTGAGCTAATTTGAAACCCTTGTTTTATGCATCACCCCACCTCACCTTTCCCGTTAAGCAGCCATAGTGTGTTTTCTAAACGTGTGACTCTGTTCTGTTTTGTAATTCAGTTCAAGGGTAGCGGTTTTTACATTCCCTCTATAAGTGATATCTTATGATAAGTGTCTTTTTCTGTGTGACTTATTTCACTTAGAATCGTCGTACCTAAATCCACTCATCATGCTGCTACTAGCCTTATGACGTTGATTTCATGGCTGAGTGATATTCCATTGTACATAAGGACTACAACTTATTTATCCATTTTTCTCTATCCTGAGATATTTAAGGTGTAATGAAGTGGAAGTTCTTGTCAACAGAGCAGCCCTAAACTTTGAGGTGCCTGTGTCTTGCTGGTTTTTAATTTTCCCACTTTATACGCCCATGAGTGGAAGTGCCCTATGCTCTCTAAGCTGAGTTTTTTAGATGTTTCACGACACACCGTACACTTCTCCAGAGTGGCTGTTGGCAATTTACATCCCGCCCATCAGCGTAGCAAGCCTCCCGTTTCTCCATGGCCTGCCCTGCATTTCTGGTTTTGACACTTTATTCAGCATGGCCCTTTTGACCGATGGGAAGCGAGACTTCTTTGTAGCGCTGATTTGCGTTTCCAGGTTGCTTGCTTGGCCAAAAAGGGCGTATGCGTTTTTTCCTGAATATATTCAGGAAAAAACGCATACGCCCTTTTTGGCCAAGGGCATCATTGTCGAGGTTTTGCCGCTTTTCCTGTGCTTTAAAGGGGATTCGAATCTCCCTCCTGAAATCTGTTTCCTGCAATTCTGCCTTGCTTTCAAATCCTCTTCGTTGCCTTCCCTCAATATATTTGTGGACGAGAGTGGTCATTTATAAGTCTGCAGGTTTGTGAATTGCAGTGCCCCTGAGCTCCATTTTTCAACTCGATTTCTTGGGAGCTGGCCGCAAAAGCGCAGGATTGCTTCAGGCCCTATTCTGGTCCCGGGCGGAAGGCTGAGCCTGTGCTTAATTCTTCTTCCTCATGGGAAAAGAGAGTGACCTGTGCCTGTCCCAACACCTAGAGCTAGTCTCTCATTGGTTCCCCCTTCTTCCCGTTCATCCTCAGGACAAATTGCAACCTGTACGGAACAGGAGGTTAAAGGTGATGATTCTCCAAGGAGGGAGGTTGCTAGTAAAGCGGCTGGAATGGCGGACCCGAGCACAAGGAGATGAGAAATGAGGTGCGTTTTAGAAACCTTTCTCGATCACACGGTGTACCATCTTCTGGGTTTCTCATGCATGTTTTCGATGTAGGAAGATGCCCTTGAACCTGGAGATTTGGGACCCATGGGATGGGTACCACGCAGTATTACTTTAAAGGGTCTGTGTTTCCTCACCTAACCTCACCAAACCTCTCAGCCCCAAGAGTGTCCACCCTTATGTCTCAATCAGCTGTGGGTCTAGATATGGTCAATCCAGGTAGCATAACTGCCCCTAAACGAATTTTGTAAGAATTTCTCTCTCTTTCACTGTCTTTTTTTCACAGGTTTTTAAAAGTAATTGATTTTTATAATGGGGTTTAGCTGCTTTTCACTGCTGTGTTTATGCCACTTTACACCCACTTGACTCACTTACAAAGAGATATCAATACATAGGTTTTAAGATTCTTACTAGTCAGATATATTCTTGGGCCGTGAATAGGGTGTGTTGAGTCCAATTCACTGAGCAAGGAGTAGGTCTTGTCTATAACATATTGGGTTTATGGAACGGTATCTGAGCTAATTTGAAACCCTTGTTTTATGCATCACCCCACCTCACCTTTCCCGTTAAGCAGCCATAGTGTGTTTTCTAAACGTGTGACTCTGTTCTGTTTTGTAATTCAGTTCAAGGGTAGCGGTTTTTACATTCCCTCTATAAGTGATATCTTATGATAAGTGTCTTTTTCTGTGTGACTTATTTCACTTAGAATCGTCGTACCTAAATCCACTCATCATGCTGCTACTAGCCTTATGACGTTGATTTCATGGCTGAGTGATATTCCATTGTACATAAGGACCACAACTTATTTATCCATTTTTCTCTATCCTGAGATATTTAAGGTGTAATGAAGTGGAGGTTCTTGTCAACAGAGCAGCCCTAAACTTTGGGGTGCCTGTGTCTTGCTGGTTTTTAATTTTCCCACTTTATACGCCCATGAGTGGAAGTGCCCTATGCTCTCTAAGCTGAGTTTTTTAGATGTTTCACGACACACCGTACACTTCTCCAGAGTGGCTGTTGGCAATTTACATCCCGCCCATCAGCGTAGCAAGCCTCCCGTTTCTCCATGGCCTGCTCTGCATTTCTGGTTTTGACACTTTATTCAGCATGGCCCTTTTGACCGATGGGAAGCGAGACTTCTTTGTAGCGCTGATTTGCCTTTCCAGGTTGCTTGCTTGGCCAAAAAGGGCGTATGCGTTTTTTCCTGAATATATTCAGGAAAAAACGCATACGCCCTTTTTGGCCAAGGGCATCATTGTCGAGGTTTTGCCGCTTTTCCTGTGCTTTAAAGGCGATTCGAATCTCCCTCCTGAAATCTGTTTCCTGCAATTCTGCCTTGCTTTCAAATCCTCTTCGTTGCCTTCCCTCAATATATTTGTGGACGAGAGTGGTCATTTATAATTCTGCAGGTTTGTGAATTGCCGTGCCCCTGAGCTCCATTTTTAAACTCGATTTCTTGGGAGCTGGCCGCAAAAGCGCAGGATTGCTTCAGGCCCTATTCTGGTCCCGGGCGGAAGGCTGAGCCTGTGCTTAATTCTTCTTCCTCATGGGAAAATAGAGTGACCTGTGCCTGTCCCAACACCTAGAGCTAGTCTCTCATTGGTTCCCCCTTCTTCCCGTTCATCCTCAGGACAAATTGCAACCTGTACGGAACAGGAGGTTAAAGGTGATGATTCTCCAAGGAGGGAGGTTGCTAGTAAAGCGGCTGGAATGGCGGACCCGAGCACAAGGAGATGAGAAATGAGGTGCGTTTTAGAAACCTTTCTCGATCACACGGTGTACCATCTTCTGGGTTTCTCATGCATGTTTTCGATGTAGGAAGATGCCCTTGAACCTGGAGATTTGGGACCCATGGGATGGGTACCACGCAGTATTACTTTAAAGGGTCTGTGTTTCCTCACCCAACCTCACCAAACCTCTCAGCCCCAAGAGTGTCCACCCTTATGTCTCAATCAGCTGTGGGTCTAGATATGGTCAATCCAGGTAGCATAACTGCCCCTAAACGAATTTTGTAAGAATTTCTCTGTCTTTCACTGTCTTTTTTTCACAGGTTTTTAAAAGTAATTGATTTTTATAATGGGGTTTAGCTGCTTTTCACTGCTGTGTTTATGCCACTTTACACCCACTTGACTCACTTACAAAGAGATATCAATACATAGGTTTTAAGATTCTTACTAGTCAGATATATTCTTGGGCCGTGAATAGGGGGTGTTGAGTCCAATTCACTGAGCAAGGAGTAGGTCTTGTCTATAACATATTGGGTTTATGGATCGGTATCTGAGCTAATTTGAAACCCTTGTTTTATGCATCACCCCACCTCACCTTTCCCGTTAAGCAGCCATAGTGTGTTTTCTAAACGTGTGACTCTGTTCTGTTTTGTAATTCAGTTCAAGGGTAGCGGTTTTTACATTCCCTCTATAAGTGATATCTTATGATAAGTGTGTTTTTCTGTGTGACTTATTTCACTTAGAATTGTCGTACCTAAATCCACTCATCATGCTGCTACTAGCCTTATGACGTTGATTTCATGGCTGAGTGATATTCCATTGTACATAAGGACTACAACTTATTTATCCATTTTTCTCTATCCTGAGATATTTAAGGTGTAATGAAGTGGAAGTTCTTGTCAACAGAGCAGCCCTAAACTTTGAGGTGCCTGTGTCTTGCTGGTTTTTAATTTTCCCACTTTATACGCCCATGAGTGGAAGTGCCCTATGCTCTCTAAGCTGAGTTTTTTAGATGTTTCACGACACACCGTACACTTCTCCAGAGTGGCTGTTGGCAATTTACATCCCGCCCATCAGCGTAGCAAGCCTCCCGATTCTCCATGGCCTGCCCTGCATTTCTGGTTTTGACACTTTATTCAGCATGGCCCTTTTGACCGATGGGAAGCGAGACTTCTTTGTAGCGCTGATTTGCGTTTCCAGGTTGCTTGCTTGGCCAAAAAGGGCGTATGCGTTTTTTCCTGAATATATTCGGGAAAAAACGCATACGCCCTTTTTGGCCAAGGGCATCATTGTCGAGGTTTTGCCGCTTTTCCTGTGCTTTAAAGGCGATTCGAATCTCCCTCCTGAAATCTGTTTCCTGCAATTCTGCCTTGCTTTCAAATCCTCTTCGTTGCCTTCCCTCAATATATTTGTGGACGAGAGTGGTCATTTATAAGTCTGCAGGTTTGTGAATTGCAGTGCCCCTGAGCTCCATTTTTCAACTCGATTTCTTGGGAGCTGGCCGCAAAAGCGCAGGATTGCTTCAGGCCCTATTCTGGTCCCGGGCGGAAGGCTGAGCCTGTGCTTAATTCTTCTTCCTCATGGGAAAAGAGAGTGACCTGTGCCTGTCCCAACACCTAGAGCTAGTCTCTCATTGGTTCCCCCTTCTTCCCGTTCATCCTCAGGACAAATTGCAACCTGTACGGAACAGGAGGTTAAAGGTGATGATTCTCCAAGGAGGGAGGTTGCTAGTAAAGCGGCTGGAATGGCGGACCCGAGCACAAGGAGATGAGAAATGAGGTGCGTTTTAGAAACCTTTCTCGATCACACGGTGTACCATCTTCTGGGTTTCTCATGCATGTTTTCGATGTAGGAAGATGCCCTTGAACCTGGAGATTTGGGACCCATGGGATGGGTACCACGCAGTATTACTTTAAAGGGTCTGTGTTTCCTCACCCAACCTCACCAAACCTCTCAGCCCCAAGAGTGTCCACCCTTATGTCTCAATCAGCTGTGGGTCTAGATATGGTCAATCCAGGTAGCATAACTGCCCCTAAACGAATTTTGTAAGAATTTCTCTCTCTTTCACTGTCTTTTTTTCACAGGTTTTTAAAAGTAATTGATTTTTATAATGGGGTTTAGCTGCTTTTCACTGCTGTGTTTATGCCACTTTACACCCACTTGACTCACTTACAGAGAGATATCAATACATAGGTTTTAAGATTCTTACTAGTCAGATATATTCTTGGGCCGTGAATAGGGGGTGTTGAGTCCAATTCACTGAGCAAGGAGTAGGTCTTGTCTATAACATATTGGGTTTATGGAACGGTATCTGAGCTAATTTGAAACCCTTGTTTTATGCATCACCCCACCTCACCTTTCCCGTTAAGCAGCCATAGTGTGTTTTCTAAACGTGTGACTCTGTTCTGTTTTGTAATTCAGTTCAAGGGTAGCGGTTTTTACATTCCCTCTATAAGTGATATCTTATGATAAGTGTCTTTTTCTGTGTGACTTATTTCACTTAGAATCGTCGTACCTAAATCCACTCATCATGCTGCTACTAGCCTTATGACGTTGATTTCATGGCTGAGTGATATTCCATTGTACATAAGGACTACAACTTATTTATCCATTTTTCTCTATCCTGAGATATTTAAGGTGTAATGAAGTGGAAGTTCTTGTCAACAGAGCAGCCCTAAACTTTGAGGTGCCTGTGTCTTGCTGGTTTTTAATTTTCCCACTTTATACGCCCATGAGTGGAAGTGCCCTATGCTCTCTAAGCTGAGTTTTTTAGATGTTTCACGACACACCGTACACTTCTCCAGAGTGGCTGTTGGCAATTTACATCCCGCCCATCAGCGTAGCAAGCCTCCCGTTTCTCCATGGCCTGCCCTGCATTTCTGGTTTTGACACTTTATTCAGCATGGCCCTTTTGACCGATGGGAAGCGAGACTTCTTTGTAGCGCTGATTTGCGTTTCCAGGTTGCTTGCTTGGCCAAAAAGGGCGTATGCGTTTTTTCCTGAATATATTCAGGAAAAAACGCATACGCCCTTTTTGGCCAAGGGCATCATTGTCGAGGTTTTGCCGCTTTTCCTGTGCTTTAAAGGGGATTCGAATCTCCCTCCTGAAATCTGTTTCCTGCAATTCTGCCTTGCTTTCAAATCCTCTTCGTTGCCTTCCCTCAATATATTTGTGGACGAGAGTGGTCATTTATAAGTCTGCAGGTTTGTGAATTGCAGTGCCCCTGAGCTCCATTTTTCAACTCGATTTCTTGGGAGCTGGCCGCAAAAGCGCAGGATTGCTTCAGGCCCTATTCTGGTCCCGGGCGGAAGGCTGAGCCTGTGCTTAATTCTTCTTCCTCATGGGAAAAGAGAGTGACCTGTGCCTGTCCCAACACCTAGAGCTAGTCTCTCATTGGTTCCCCCTTCTTCCCGTTCATCCTCAGGACAAATTGCAACCTGTACGGAACAGGAGGTTAAAGGTGATGATTCTCCAAGGAGGGAGGTTGCTAGTAAAGCGGCTGGAATGGCGGACCCGAGCACAAGGAGATGAGAAATGAGGTGCGTTTTAGAAACCTTTCTCGATCACACGGTGTACCATCTTCTGGGTTTCTCATGCATGTTTTCGATGTAGGAAGATGCCCTTGAACCTGGAGATTTGGGACCCATGGGATGGGTACCACGCAGTATTACTTTAAAGGGTCTGTGTTTCCTCACCCAACCTCACCAAACCTCTCAGCCCCAAGAGTGTCCACCCTTATGTCTCAATCAGCTGTGGGTCTAGATATGGTCAATCCAGGTAGCATAACTGCCCCTAAACGAATTTTGTAAGAATTTCTCTCTCTTTCACTGTCTTTTTTTCACAGGTTTTTAAAAGTAATTGATTTTTATAATGGGGTTTAGCTGCTTTTCACTGCTGTGTTTATGCCACTTTACACCCACTTGACTCACTTACAGAGAGATATCAATACATAGGTTTTAAGATTCTTACTAGTCAGATATATTCTTGGGCCGTGAATAGGGGGTGTTGAGTACAATTCACTGAGCAAGGAGTAGGTCTTGTCTATAACATATTGGGTTTATGGAACGGTATCTGAGCTAATTTGAAACCCTTGTTTTATGCATCACCCCACCTCACCTTTCCCGTTAAGCAGCCATAGTGTGTTTTCTAAACGTGTGACTCTGTTCTGTTTTGTAATTCAGTTCAAGGGTAGCGGTTTTTACATTCCCTCTATAAGTGATATCTTATGATAAGTGTCTTTTTCTGTGTGACTTATTTCACTTAGAATCGTCGTACCTAAATCCACTCATCATGCTGCTACTAGCTTTATGACGTTGATTTCATGGCTGAGTGATATTCCATTGTACATAAGGACCACAACTTATTTATCCATTTTTCTCTATCCTGAGATATTTAAGGTGTAATGAAGTGGAGGTTCTTGTCAACAGAGCAGCCCTAAACGTTGGGGTGCCTGTGTCTCGCTGATTTTTAGTTTTCCCACTTTATACGCCCATGAGTGGAAGTGCCCTATGCTCTCTAAGCTGAGTTTTTTAGATGTTTCAGGACACACCGTACACTTCTCCAGAGTGGCTGTTGGCAATTTACATCCCGCCCATCAGCGTAGCAAGGCTCCCGTTTCTCCATGGCCTGTCCTGCATTTCTGGTTTTGACACTTTATTCAGCATGGCCCTTTTGACCGATGGGAAGCGAGACTTCTTTGTAGCGCTGATTTGCCTTTCCAGGTTGCTTGGTTGGCCAAAAAGGGCGTATGCGTTTTTCCTGAATATATTCAGGAAAAAACGCATACGCCCTTTTTGGCCAAGGGCATCATTGACGAGGTTTTGCCGCTTTTCCTGTGCTTTAAAGGCGATTCGAATCTCCCTCCTGAAATCTGTTTCCTGCAATTCTGCCTTGCTTTCAAATCCTCTTCGTTGCTTTCCCTCAATATATTTGTGGACGAGAGTGATCATTTATAAGTCTGCAGGTTTGTGAATTGCAGTGCCCCTGAGCTCCATTTTTCAACTCGCTTTCTTGGGAGCTGGCCGCAAAAGCGCAGGATTGCTTCAGGCCCTATTCTGGTCCCGGGCAGCAGGCTGAGCCTGTGCTTAATTCTTCTTCCTGAAGGGAAAATAGAGTGAACTGTGCCTGTCCCAACACCTAGAGCTAGTCTCTCATTGTTTTCCCCTCTTCTCGTTCATCCTCAGGACAAATTGCAACCTGTACGGAACAGGAGGTTAAAGGTGATGATTCTCCAAGGAGGGAGGTTGCTAGTAAAGCGGCTGGAATGGCGGACCCGAGCACAAGGAGATGAGAAATGAGGTGCGTTTTAGAAACCTTTCTCGATCACACGGTGTACCATCTTCTGGGTTTCTCATGCATGTTTTCGATGTAGGAAGATGCCCTTGAACCTGGAGATTTGGGACCCATGGGATGGGTACCACGCAGTATTACTTTAAAGGGTCTGTGTTTCCTCACCCAACCTCACCAAACCTCTCAGCCCCAAGAGTGTCCACCCTTATGTCTCAATCAGCTGTGGGTCTAGATATGGTCAATCCAGGTAGCATAACTGCCCCTAAACGAATTTTGTAAGAATTTCTCTCTCTTTCACTGTCTTTGTTTCACAGGTTTTTAAAAGTAATTGATTTTTATAATGGGGTTTAGCTGCTTTTCACTGCTGTGTTTATGCCACTTTACACCCACTTGACTCACTTACAAAGAGATATCAATACATAGGTTTTAAGATTCTTACTATTCAGATATATTCTTGGGCCGTGAATAGGGGGTGTTGAGTCCAATTCACTGAGCAAGGAGTAGGACTTGTCTATAACATATTGGGTTTATGGAACGGTATCTGAGCTAATTTGAAACCCTTGTTTTATGCATCACCCCACCTCACCTTTCCCGTTAAGCAGCCATAGTGTGTTTTCTAAACGTGTGACTCTGTTCTGTTTTGTAATTCAGTTCAAGGGTAGCGGTTTTTGCATTCCCTCTATAAGTGATATCTTATGATAAGTGTCTTTTTCTGTGTGACTTATTTCACTTAGAATCGTCGTACCTAAATCCACTCATCATGCTGCTACTAGCCTTATGACGTTGATTTCATGGCTGAGTGATATTCCATTGTACATAAGGACCACAACTTCTTTATCCATTTTTCTCTATCCTGAGATATTTAAGGTGTAATGAAGTGGAGGTTCTTGTCAACAGAGCAGCCCTAAACTTTGGGGTGCCTGTGTCTTGCTGGTTTTTAATTTTCCCACTTTATACGCCCATGAGTGGAAGTGCCCTATGCTCTCTAAGCTGAGTTTTTTAGATGTTTCAGGACACACCGTACACTTCTCCAGAGTGGCTGTTGGCAATTTACATCCCGCCCATCAGCGTAGCAAGCCTCCCGTTTCTCCATGGCCTGCTCTGCATTTCTGGTTTTGACACTTTATTCAGCATGGCCCTTTTGACCGATGGGAAGCGAGACTTCTTTGTAGCGCTGATTTGCCTTTCCAGGTTGCTTGGTTGGCCAAAAAGGGCGTATGCGTTTTTTCCTGAATATATTCAGGAAAAAACGCATACGCCCTTTTTGGCCAAGGGCATCATTGACGAGGTTTTGCCGCTTTTCCTGTGCTTTAAAGGCGATTCGAATCTCCCTCCTGAAATCTATTTCCTGCAATTCTGCCTTGCTTTCAAATCCTCTTCGTTGCCTTCCCTCAATATATTTGTGGACGAGAGTGATCATTTATAAGTCTGCAGGTTTGTGAATTGCAGTGCCCCTGAGCTCCATTTTTCAACTCGCTTTCTTGGGAGCTGGCCGCAAAAGTGCAGGATTGCTTCAGGCACTATTCTGGTCCCGGGCGGCAGGCTGAGCCTGTGCTTAATTCTTCTTCCTCATGGGAAAAGAGAGTGACCTGTGCCTGTCCCAACACCTAGAGCTAGTCTCTCATTGGTTCCCCCTTATTCCCGTTCATCCTCAGGACAAATTGCAACCTGTACGGAACAGGAGGTTAAAGGTGATGATTCTCCAAGGAGGGAGGTTGCTAGTAAAGCGGCTGGAATGGCGGACCCGAGCACAAGGAGATGAGAAATGAGGTGCGTTTTAGAAACCTTTCTCGATCACACGGTGTACCATCTTCTGGGTTTCTCATGCATGTTTTCGATGTAGGAAGATGCCCTTGAACCTGGAGATTTGGGACCCATGGGATGGGTACCACGCAGTATTACTTTAAAGGGTCTGTGTTTCCTCACCCAACCTCACCAAACCTCTCAGCCCCAAGAGTGTACACCCTTATGTCTCAATCAGCTGTGGGTCTAGATATGGTCAATCCAGGTAGCATAACTGCCCCTAAACGAATTTTGTAAGAATTTCTCTCTCTTTCACTGTCTTTTTTTCACAGGTTTTTAAAAGTAATTGATTTTTATAATGGGGTTTAGCTGCTTTTCACTGCTGTGTTTATGCCACTTTACACCCACTTGACTCACTTACAGAGAGATATCAATACATAGGTTTTAAGATTCTTACTAGTCAGATATATTCTTGGGCCGTGAATAGGGGGTGTTGAGTCCAATTCACTGAGCAAGGATTAGGTCTTGTCTATAACATATTGGGTTTATGGAACGGTATCTGAGCTAATTTGAAACCCTTGTTTTATGCATCACCCCACCTCACCTTTCCCGTTAAGCAGCCATAGTGTGTTTTCTAAACGTGTGACTCTGTTCTGTTTTGTAATTCAGTTCAAGGGTAGCGGTTTTTACATTCCCTCTATAAGTGATATCTTATGATAAGTGTCTTTTTCTGTGTGACTTATTTCACTTAGAATCGTCGTACCTAAATCCACTCATCATGCTGCTACTAGCTTTATGACGTTGATTTCATGGCTGAGTGATATTCCATTGTACATAAGGACCACAACTTATTTATCCATTTTTCTCTATCCTGAGATATTTAAGGTGTAATGAAGTGGAGGTTCTTGTCAACAGAGCAGCCCTAAACGTTGGGGTGCCTGTGTCTCGCTGATTTTTAGTTTTCCCAATTTATACGCCCATGAGTGGAAGTGCCCTATGCTCTCTAAGCTGAGTTTTTTAGATGTTTCAGGACACACCGTACACTTCTCCAGAGTGGCTGTTGGCAATTTACATCCCGCCCATCAGCGTAGCAAGGCTCCCGTTTCTCTATGGCCTGTCCTGCATTTCTGATTTTAACACTTTATTCAGCATGGCCCTTTTGACCGATGGGAAGCGAGACTTCTTTGTAGCGCTGATTTGCCTTTCCAGGTTGCTTGGTTGGCCAAAAAGGGCGTATGCGTTTTTTCCTGAATATATTCAGGAAAAAACGCATACGCCCTTTTTGGCCAAGGGCATCTTGTCGAGGTTTTGCCGCTTTTCCTGTGCTTTAAAGGCGATTCGAATCTCCCTCTTGAAATCTGTTTCCTGCAATTCTGCCTTGCTTTCAAATCCTCTTCGTTGCTTTCCCTCAATATATTTGTGGACGAGAGTGATCATTTATAAGTCTGCAGGTTTGTGAATTGCAGTGCCCCTGAGCTCCATTTTTCAACTCGCTTTCTTGGGAGCTGGCCGCAAAAGCGCAGGATTGCTTCAGGCCCTATTCTGGTCCCGGGCGGCAGGCTGAGCCTGTGCTTAATTCTTCTTCCTGATGGGAAAATAGAGTGAACTGTGCCTGTCCCAACACCTAGAGCTAGTCTCTCATTGTTTTCCCCTCTTCTCGTTCATCCTCAGGACAAATTGCAACCTGTATGGAACAGGAGGTTAAAGGTGATGATTCTCCAATGAGGGAGACTTCTAGTAAAGGAGCTGGAATGGCGAACCCGAGCACAAGGAGATGAGAAATGAGGTGCGTTTAGAAACCTTTCGCGATCACACGGTGTACCATCTTCTGGGTTTCTCATGCATGTTTTCGATGTAGGAAGATGCCCTTGAACCTGGAGATTTGGGACCAATGGGATGGGTACCACGCAGTATTACTTTAAAGGGTCTGCGTTTCCTCACCCAACCTCACCAAACCTCTCAGCCCCAAGAGTGTCCACCCTTATGTCTCAATCAGCTGTGGGTCTAGATATGGTCAATCCAGGTAGCATCACTGCCCCTAAAAGAATTTTGTAAGAATTTCTCTCTCTTTCACTGTCTTTTTTTCACAGGTTTTTAAAAGTAATTGATTTTTATAATGGGGTTTAGCTGCTTTTCACTGCTGTGTTTATGTCACTTTACACCCACATGACTCACTTACAGAGAGATATCAATACATAGGTTTTAAGATTCTTACTAGTCAGATATATTCTTGGGCCGTGAATAGGGGGTTTTGAGTCCAATTCACTGAGCAAGGAGTAGGTCTTGTCTAGTACATATTGGGTTTATGGAACGGTATCTGAGCTAATTTGAAACCCTTGTTTTATGCATCACCCCACCTCACGTTTCCCGTTAAGCAGCCATAGTGTGTTTTCTAAACGTGTGACTCTGTTCTGTTTTGTAATTCAGTTCAAGGGTAGCGGTTTTTACATTCCCTCTATAAGTGATATCTTATGATAAGTGTCTTTTTCTGTGTGACTTATTTCACTTAGAATCGTCGTACCTAAATCCACTCATCATGCTGCTACTAGCCTTATGACGTTGATTTCATGGCTGAGTGATATTCCATTGTACATAAGGACCACAACATCTTTATCCATTTTTCTCTTTCCTGGGATATTTAAGGTGTAACGAAGTTGGAGGTTCTTGTCAGCAGAGCAGCCCTAAACTTTGGGGTGCCTGTGTCTTGCTGGTTTTTAATTTTCCCACTTTATACGCCCATGAGTGGAAGTGCCCTATGCTCTCTAAGCTGAGTTTTTTAGATGTTTCACGACACACCGTACACTTCTCCAGAGTGGCTGTTGGCAATTTACATCCCGCCCATCAGCGTAGCAAGCCTCCCGTTTCTCCATGGCCTGCCCTGCATTTCTGGTTTTGACACTTTATTCAGCATGGCCCTTTTGACCGATGGGAAGCGAGACTTCTTTGTAGCGCTGATTTGCCTTTCCAGGTTGCTTGCTTGGCCAAAAAGGGCGTATGCGTTTTTTCCTGAATATATTCATGAAAAAACGCATACGCCCTTTTTGGCAAAGGGCATCATTGTCGAGGTTTTGCCGCTTTTCCTGTGCTTTAAAGGCGATTCGAATCTCCCTCCTGAAATCTGTTTCCTGCAATTCTGCCTTGCTTTCAAATCCTCTTCGTTGCCTTCCCTCAATATATTTGTGGACGAGAGTGGTCATTTATAAGTCTGCAGGTTTGTGAATTGCAGTGCCCCTGAGCTCCATTTTTCAACTCGATTTCTTGGGACCTGGCCGCAAAAGCGCAGGATTGCTTCAGGCCCTATTCTGGTCCCGGGCGGCAGGCTGAGCCTGTGCTTAATTCCTCTTCCTGATGGGAAAATAGAGTGAACTGTGCTTGTCCCAACACCTAGAGCTAGTCTCTCATTGTTTTCCCCTCTTCTCGTTCATCCTCAGGAAAAATTGCAACCTGTACGGAACAGGAGGTTAAAGGTGATGATTCTCCAAGGAGGGAGGTTGCTAGTAAAGCAGCTGGAATGGCGAACCCGAGCACAAGGAGATGAGAAATGAGGTGCGTTTAGAAACCTTTCGCGATCACACGGTGTACCATCTTCTGGGTTTCTCATGCATGTTTTCGATGTAGAAAGATGCCCTTGAACCTGGAGATTTGGGACCCATGGGATGGGTACCACGGAGTATTACTTTAAAGGGTCTGCGTTTCCTCACCCAACCTCACCAAACCTCTCAGCCCCAAGAGTGTGCACTCTTATGTCTCAATGAGCTGTGGGTCTATATATGGTCAATCCAGGTAGCATCACTGCCCCTAAACGAATTTTGTAAGAATTTCTCTCTCTTTCACTGTCTTTTTTTCACAGGTTTTTAAAAGTAATTGATTTTTATAATGGGGTTTAGCTGCTTTTCACTGCTGTGTTTATGCCACTTTACACCCACTTGACTCACTTACAGAGAGATATCAATACATAGGTTTTAAGATTCTTACTAGTCAGATATATTCTTGGGCCGTGAATAGGGGGTGTTGAGTCCAATTCACTGAGCAAGGAGTAGGTCTTGTCTATTACATATTGGGTTTATGGAACGGTATCTGAGCTAATTTGAAACCCTTGTTTTATGCATCACCCCACCTCACCTTTCCCGTTAAGCAGCCATAGTGTGTTTTCTAAACGTGTGACTCTGTTCTGTTTTGTAATTCAGTTCAAGGGTAGCGGTTTTTACATTCCCTCTATAAGTGATATCTTATGATAAGTGTCTTTTTCTGTGTGACTTATTTCACTTAGAATCGTCGTACCTAAATCCACTCATCATGCTGCTACTAGCCTTATGACGTTGATTTCATGGCTGAGTGATATTCCATTGTACATAAGGACCACAACATCTTTATCCATTTTTCTCTTTCCTGGGATATTTAAGGTGTAACGAAGTTGTAGGTTCTTGTCAACAGAGCAGCCCTAAACTTTGGGGTGCCTGTGTCTTGCTTGTTTTTAATTTTCCCACGTTATACGCCCATGAGTGGAAGTGCCCTATGCTCTCTAAGCTGAGTTTTTTAGATGTTTCAGGACACACCGTACACTTCTCCAGAGTGGCTGTTGGCAATTTATATCCCGCCCATCAGCGTAGCAAGGCTCCCGTTTCTCCATGGCCTGTCCTGCATTTCTGGTTTTGACACTTTATTCAGCATGGCCCTTTTGACCGATGGGAAGTGAGACTTCTTTGTAGCGCTGATTTGCCTTTCCAGGTTGCTTGGTTGGCCAAAAAGGGCGTATGCGTTTTTTCCTGAATATATTCAGGAAAAAACGCATACGCCCTTTTTGGCCAAGGGCATCATTGACGAGGTTTTACCGCTTTTCCTGTGCTTTAAAGGCGATTCGAATCTCCCTCCTGAAATCTGTTTCCTGCAATTCTGCCTTGCTTTCAAATCCTCTTCGTTTCCTTCCCTCAATATATTTGTGGACAAGAGTGATGATTTATAAGTCTGCAGGTTTGTGAATTGCAGTGCCCCTGAGCTCCATTTTTCAACTCGCTTTCTTGGGAGCTGGCCGCAAAAGCGCAGGATTGCTTCAGGCCCTATTCTGGTCCCGGGCGGAAGGCTGAGCCTGTGCTTAATTCTTCTTCCTGATGGGAAAATAGAGTGACCTGTGCCTGTCCCAACACCTAGAGCTAGTCTCTCATTGGTTCCCCCTTCTTCCCCTTCATCCTCAGGACAAATTGCAACCTTTACGGAACAGGAGGTTAAAGGTGCTGATTCTCCAAGGAGGGAGATTGCTAGTAATGCGGCTGGAATCGCGAACCCGAGCACAAGGACATGAGAAATGAGGTGCGTTTTAGAAACCTTTCCCGATCACACAGTGTACCATCTTCTGGGTTTCTCATGCATGTTTTCGATGTAGGAAGATGCCCTTGAACCTGGAGATTTGGGACCCATGGGATGGGTACCACGCAGTATTACTTTAAAGGGTCTGCGTTTCCTCACCCAACCTCACCAAACCTCTCAGCCCCAAGAGTGTCCACCCTTATGTCTCAATCAGCTGTGGGTCTAGATATGGTCAATCCAGGTAGCATAACTGCCCCTAAACGAATTTTGTAAGAATTTCTCTCTCTTTCACTGTCTTTTTTTCACAGGTTTTTAAAAGTAATTGATTTTTATAATGGGGTTTAGCTGCTTTTCAATGCTGTGTTTATGTCACTTTACACCCACATGACTCACTTACAGAGAGATATCAATACATAGGTTTTAAGATTCTTACTAGTCAGATATATTCTTTGGCCGTGAATAGGGGGTTTTGAGTCCAATTCACTGAGCAAGGAGTAGGTCTTGTCTAGTACATATTGGGTTTATGGAACGGTATCTGAGCTAATTTGAAACCCTTGTTTTATGCATCACCCCACCTCACCTTTCCCGTTAAGCAGCCATAGTGTGTTTTCTAAACGTGTGACTCTGTTCTGTTTTGTAATTCAGTTCAAGGGTAGCGGTTTTTACATTCCCTCTATAAGTGATATCTTATGATAAGTGTCTTTTTCTGTGTGACTTATTTCACTTAGAATCGTCGTACCTAAATCCACTCATCATGCTGCTACTAGCCTTATGACGTTGATTTCATGGCTGAGTGATATTCCATTGTACATAAGGACCACAACATCTTTATCGATTTTTCTCTTTCCTGGGATATTTAAGGTGTAACGAACTTGGAGGTTCTTGTCAACAGAGCAGCCCTAAACTTTGGGGTGCCTGTGTCTTGTTTGTTTTTAATTTTCCCACTTTATACGCCCATGAGTGGAAGTGCCCTATGCTCTCTAAGCTGAGTTTTTTAGATGTTTCAGGACACACCGTACACTTCTCCAGAGTGGCTGTTGGCAATTTACATCCCGCCCATCAGCGTAGCAAGGCTCCCGTTTCTCCATGGCCTGTCCTGCATTTCTGGTTTTGACACTTTATTCAGCATGGCCCTTTTGACCGATGGGAAGTGAGACTTCTTTGTAGCGCTGATTTGCCTTTCCAGGTTGCTTTGTTGGCCAAAAAGGGCGTATGCGTTTTTTCCTGAATATATTCAGGAAAAAACGCATACGCCCTTTTTGGCCAAGGGCATCATTGACGAGGTTTTGCCGCTTTTCCTGTGCTTTAAAGGCGATTCGAATCTCCCTCCTGAAATCTGTTTCCTGCAATTCTGCCTTGCTTTCAAATCCTCTTCGTTGCCTTCCCTCAATATATTTGTGGATGAGAGTGATCATTTATAAGTCTGCAGGTTTGTGAATTGCAGTGCCCCTGAGCTCCATTTTTCAACTCGCTTTCTTGGGAGCTGGCTGCAAAAGCGCAGGATTGCTTCAGGCCCTATTCTGGTCCCGGGCGGCAGGCTGAGCCTGTGCTTAATTCTTCTTCCTGATGGGAAAATAGAGTGACCTGTGCCTGTCCCAACACCTAGAGCTAGTCTCTCATTGGTTCCCACTTCTTCCCGTTCATCCTCAGGACAAATTGCAACCTGTACGGAACAGGAGGTTAAAGGTGCTGATTCTCCAAGGAGGGAGATTGCTAGTAATGCGGCTGGAATGGCGAACCCGAGCACAAGGACATGAGAAATGAGGTGCGTTTTAGAAACCTTTCCCGATCACACAGTGTACCATCTTCTGGGTTTCTCATGCATGTTTTCGATGTAGGAAGATGCCCTTGAACCTGGAGATTTGGGACCCATGGGATGGGTACCACGCAGTATTACTTTAAAGGGTCTGCGTTTGCTCACCCAACCTCACCAAACCTCTCAGCCCCAAGAGTGTCCACCCTTATGTCTCAATCAGCTGTGGGTCTAGATATGGTCAATCCAGGTAGCATAACTGCCCCTGAACGAATTTTGTAAGAATTTCTCTCTCTTTCACTGTCTTTTTTTCACAGGTTTTTAAAATTAATTGATTTTTATAATGGGGTTTAGCTGCTTTTCACTGCTGTGTTTATGCCACTTTACACCCACTTGACTCACTAAGAGATATCAATACATAGGTTTTAAGATTCTTACTAGTCAGATATATTCTTGGGCCGTGAATAGGGGGTGTTGAGTCCAATTCACTGAGCAAGGAGTGGGTCTTGTCTATTACATATTGGGTTTATGGAACGGTATCTGAGCTAATTTGAAACCCTTGTTTTATGCATCACACCACCTCACCTTTCCCGTTAAGCAGCCATAGTGTGTTTTCTAAACGTGTGACTCTGTTCTGTTTTGTAATTCAGTTCAAGGGTAGCGGTTTTTACATTCCCTCTATAAGTGATATCTTATGATAAGTGTCTTTTTCTGTGTGACTTATTTCACTTAGAATCGTCGTACCTAAACCCACTCATCATGCTGCTACTAGCCTTATGACGTTGATTTCATGGCTGAGTGATATTCCATTGTACATAAGGACTACAACTTCTTTATCCATTTTTCTCTTTCCTGAGATATTTAAGGTGTAACGAAGTGGAGGTTCTTGTCAACAGAGCAGCCCTAAACGTTGGGGTGCCTGTGTCTTGCTGATTTTTAGTTTTCCCAATTTATACGCCCATGAGTGGAAGTGCCCTATGCTCTCTAAGCTGAGTTTTTTAGATGTTTCAGGACACACCGTACACTTTTCCAGAGTTGCTGTTGGCAATTTACATCCCGCCCATCAGCGTAGCAAGGCTCCCGTTTCTCCATGGCCTGTCCTGCATTTCTGGTTTTGACACTTTATTCAGCATGGCCCTTTTGACCGATGGGAAGCGAGACTTCTTTGTAGCGCTGATTTGCCTTTCCAGGTTGCTTGGTTGGCCAAAAAGGGCGTATGCGTTTTTTCCTGAATATATTCAGGAAAAAACGCATACGCCCTTTTTGGCCAAGGGCATCATTGTCGAGGTTTTGCCGCTTTTCCTGTGCCTCAAAGGCTATTCGAATCTCCCTCCTGAAATCTGTTTCCTGCAATTCTGCCTTGCTTTCAAATCCTCTTCGTTGCCTTCCCTCAATATATTTGTGGACGAGAGTGATCATTTATAAGTCTGCAGGTTTGTGAATTGCAGTGCCCCTGAGCTCCATTTTCAACTCGCTTTCTTGGGAGCTGGCCGCAAATGCGCAGGATTGCTTCATGCCCTATTGCGGTCCAGGGCGGCAGGCTGAGCCTGTGCTTAATTCTTCTTTCTGATGGGAAAATAGAGTGACCTGTGCCTGTCCCAACACCTAGAGCTAGTCTCTCATTGGTTCAACCTCTTCCCGTTCATCCTCAGGACAAATTTCAACCTGTACGGAACAGGAGGTTAAAAGTGCTGATTCTCCAAGGAGGGAGATTGCTAGTAAAGCGGCTGGAATTCCGAACCTGAGCACAAGGACATGAGAAATGAGGTGCGTTTTAGAAACCTTTCCCGATCACACGGTGTACCGTGTTCTGTGTTTCTCATGCATGTTTTCGATGTAGGAAGATGCCCTTGAACCTGGAGATTTGGGACCCATGGGATGGGAACCACGCAGTATTACTTTAAAGGGTCTGCGTTTGCTCACCCAACCTCACCAAACCTCTCAGCCCCAAGAGTGTCCACCCTTATGTCTCAATCAGCTGTGGGTCTAGATATGGTCAATCCAGGTAGCATAACTGCCCCTAAACGAATTTTGTAAGAATTTCTCTCTCTTTCACTGTCTTTTTTTCACAGGTTTTTAAAAGTAATTGATTTTTATAATGGGGTTTAGCTGCTTTTCAATGCTGTGTTTATGTCACTTTACACCCACATGACTCACTTACAGAGAGATATCAATACATAGGTTTTAAGATTCTTACTAGTCAGATATATTCTTGGGCCGTGAATAGGGGGTTTTGAGTCCAATTCACTGAGCAAGGAGTAGGTCTTGTCTAGTACATATTGGGTTTATGGAACGGTATCTGAGCTAATTTGAAACCCTTGTTTTATGCATCACCCCACCTCACCTTTCCCGTTAAGCAGCCATAGTGTGTTGTCTAAACGTGTGACTCTGTTCTGTTTTGTAATTCAGTTCAAGGGTAGCGGTTTTTACATTCCCTCTATAAGTGATATCTTATGATAAGTGTCTTTTTCTGTGTGACTTATTTCACTTAGAATCGTCGTACCTAAATCCACTCATCATGCTGCTACTAGCCTTATGACGTTGATTTCATGGCTGAGTGATATTCCATTGTACATAAGGACCACAACATCTTTATCCATTTTTCTCTTTCCTGGGATATTTAAGGTGTAACGAACTTCGAGGTTCTTGTCAACAGAGCAGCCCTAAACTTTGGGGTGCCTGTGTCTTGCTTGTTTTTAATTTTCCCACTTTATACGCCCATGAGTGGAAGTGCCCTATGCTCTCTAAGCTGAGTTTTTTAGATGTTTCAGGACACACCGTACACTTCTCCAGAGTGGCTGTTGGCAATTTACATCCCGCCCATCAGCGTAGCAAGGCTCCCGTTTCTCCATGGCCTGTCCTGCATTTCTGGTTTTGACACTTTATTCAGCATGGCCCTTTTGACCGATGGGAAGTGAGACTTCTTTGTAGCGCTGATTTGCCTTTCCAGGTTGCTTTGTTGGCCAAAAAGGGCGTATGCGTTTTTTCCTGAATATATTCAGGAAAAAACGCATACGCCCTTTTTGGCCAAGGGCATCATTGACGAGGTTTTGCCGCTTTTCCTGTGCTTTAAAGGCGATTCGAATCTCCCTCCTGAAATCTGTTTCCTGCAATTCTGCCTTTCTTTCAAATCCTCTTCGTTGCCTTCCCTCAATATATTTGTGGATGAGAGTGATCATTTATAAGTCTGCAGGTTTGTGAATTGCAGTGCCCCTGAGCTCCATTTTTCAACTCGCTTTCTTGGGAGCTGGCTGCAAAAGCGCAGGATTGCTTCAGGCCCTATTCTGGTCCCGGGCGGCAGGCTGAGCCTGTGCTTAATTCTTCTTCCTGATGGGAAAATAGAGTGACCTGTGCCTGTCCCAACACCTAGAGCTAGTCTCTCATTGGTTCCCACTTCTTCCCGTTCATCCTCAGGACAAATTGCAACCTGTACGGAACAGGAGGTTAAAGGTGATGATTCTCCAAGGAGGGAGATTGCTAGTAATGCGGCTGGAATGGCGAACCCGAGCACAAGGACATGAGAAATGAGGTGCGTTTTAGAAACCTTTCCCGATCACACAGTGTACCATCTTCTGGGTTTCTCATGCATGTTTTCGATGTAGGAAGATGCCCTTGAACCTGGAGATTTGGGACCCATGTGATGGGTACCACGCAGTATTACTTTAAAGGGTCTGCGTTTGCTCACCCAACCTCACCAAACCTCTCAGCCCCAAGAGTGTCCACCCTTATGTCTCAATCAGCTGTGGGTCTAGATATGGTCAATCCAGGTAGCATCACAGCCCCTGAACGAATTTTGTAAGAATTTCTCTGTATTTCACTGTCTTTGTTTCACAGGTTTTTAAAATAATTGATTTTTATAATGAGGATTAGCTGCTTTTCACTGCTGTGTTTATGCCACTTTACACTCACTGGACTCACTTACAGAGAGATATCAATACTTAGGTTTTAAGATTCTTACTAGTCAGATATATTCTTGGGCCGTGAATAGGGGGTGTTGAGTCCAATTCACTGAGCAAGGAGTAGGTCTTGTCTATTACATATTGGGTTTATGGAACGGTATCTGAGCTAATTTGAAACCCTTGTTTTATGCATCACACCTCCTCACCGTTCCCGTTAAGCAGCCATAGTGTGTTTTCTAAACGTGTGACTCTGTTCTGTTTTGTAATTCAGTTCAAGGGTAGCGGTTTTTACATTCCCTCTATAAGTGATATCTTATGATAAGTGTCTTTTTCTGTGTGACTTATTTCACTTAGAATAGTCGTACCTAACCCCACTCATCATGCTGCTACTAGCCTTATGACGTTGATTTCATGGCTGAGTGATATTCCACTGTACATAAGGACCACAACTTCTTTATCCATTTTTCTCTTTCCTGAGATATTTAAGGTGTAACGAAGTGGAGGTTCTTGTCAACAGAGCAGCCCTAAACGTTGGGGTGCCTGTGTCTTGCTGATTTTTAGTTTTCCCAATTTATACGCCCATGAGTGGAAGTGCCCTATGCTCTCTAAGCTGAGTTTTTTAGATGTTTCAGGACACACCGTACACTTTTCCAGAGTTGCTGTTGGCAATTTACATCCCGCCCATCAGCGTAGCAAGGCTCCCGTTTCTCCATGGCCTGTCCTGCATTTCTGGTTTTGACACTTTATTCAGCATGGCCCTTTTGACCGATGGGAAGCGAGACTTCTTTGTAGCGCTGATTTGCCTTTCCAGGTTGCTTGGTTGGCCAAAAAGGGCGTATGCGTTTTTTCCTGAATATATTCAGGAAAAAACGCATACGCCCTTTTTGGCCAAGGGCATCATTGTCGAGGTTTTGCCGCTTTTCCTGTGCCTTAAAGGCGATTCGAATCTCCCTCCTGAAATCTGTTTCCTGCAATTCTGCCTTGCTTTCAAATCCTCTTCGTTGCCTTCCCTCAATATATTTGTGGACGAGAGTGATCATTTATAAGTCTGCAGGTTTGTGAATTGCAGTGCCCCTGACCTCCATTTTCAACTCGCTTTCTTGGGAGCTGGCCGCAAAAGCGCAGGATTGCTTCAGGCCCTATTCTGGTCCCGGGCGGCAGGCTGAGCCTGTGCTTAATTCTTCTTTCTGATGGGAAAATAGAGTGACCTGTGCCTGTCCCAACACCTAGAGCTAGTCTCTCATTGGTTCCCCCTCTTCCCGTTCATCCTCAGGACAAATTGCAACCTGTACGGAACTGGAGGTTAAAGGTGCTGATTCTCCAAGGAGGGAGATTGCTAGTAAAGCGGCTGGAATGGCGAACCCGAGCACAAGGACATGAGAAATGAGGTGCGTTTTAGAAACCTTTCCCGATCACACGGTGTACCATCTTCTGGGTTTCTTATGCATGTTTTCGATGTAGGAAGATGCCCTTGAACCTGGAGATTTGGGACCCATGGGATGGGTACAACGCAGTATTACTTTAAAGGGTCTGCGTTTCCTCACCCAACCTCACCAAACTTCTCAGCCCCAAGAGTGTCCAGCCATATGTGTAACCCAGCCGTGGGTGTAGATATGGTCAATCCAGGTTGCTTCACTGCCCGTGAACGACCTTTTTACTAATTTCTCTCTCTTTCTTTGTATTTGTTGGGGTTTTTTTCGTAATTTATTTTTAGAATGGGGTTTAGCTGATTTTCACTGCTGTGTTTATGCTGCTTTACACCTACTTGACTCACTTACAGAGAGATATCAATATATAGGTTTTAAGATACTTACTAGTCAGATATATTCTTTGCCGTGAATAGGGGGTGTTGAGTCCAGTTCACTGAGCAAGGGGTAGGTCTTGTCTATTACATATTGGGTTTATGGAACGGTATCTGAGCTAATTTGAAACCCTTGTTTTATGCATCACCCCACCTCACCTTTCCCGTTAAGCAGCCATAGTGTGTTTTCTAAACGTGTGACTCTGTTCTGTTTTGTAATTCAGTTCAAGGGTGGCGGTTTTTACATTCCCTCTATAAGTGATATCTTATGATAAGTGTCTTTTTTTGTGTGACTTATTTCACTTAGAATCGTCGTACCTAAATCCACTCATCATGCTTCTAGTAGCCATATGACATTGATTTCATGGCTGAGTGATATTCCATTGTACATAAGTACCACAACTTCTTTATCCATTTTTCTCTATCCTGGCATATTAAAGGTGTATTGAAGTGGAGGTTCTTGTAAACAGAGCAGCCCTAAACTTTGGGGTGCCTGTGTCTTGTTGATTTTTATTTTTCCCAATTTATACTCCCATGAGTTGAAGTGCCCTATGCTCTCTAGCTGTGTTTTTTAGATGTTTTAGGAAACACCATACACTTCTCCAGAGTGGCCGTTGGCAAATTACATCCCGCCCATCATGCTAACAAGGCTCCCTTTTCTCCATGGCCTGTCCTGCATTTCTGGGTTTTACACTCTTTTAGAATGGCCCTTTTGACCCCTGGGAAGTGAGACTTCTTTGTAGTGCTCATTAGCCTTTCTGGCTTGCTTGGTTAGCAGAAAAAGGAATATGCGTTTTTTCCTGAATATATTCAGGAAAAAAGGTATATGCCGTCTTTGGCCATGCGCATCATTGTCGTCGTTTTACCGCTTTTCATGTGCTTTAAAGGCGATTCGAATTTACCTCCTGAAATCTGTTTCCTGCCATTCTGCCTTGCTTTCAAATCGTCTTCGTTGCCTTCCCTCAATATATTTTTGGACGAGAGTGATCATTTATAACTCTGCATGTTTGTGAATTGCAGTGCCCCTGAGCTGCGTTTTTCAACTCGCTTTTTTGTGAGCTGGCTGCAAAACCACAGGATTCCTTTAGGCCTTATACTTGTTCCGTGGGCAGGCTGAGCCTGTGGTTAATTCTTCTGTTTGATGGGAAATTAGAGTGACCTGTGCCTGTTCGAACATCCAGGGCTTGTCTCTCATTGTTTCTCCTCCTTCCCCTTCATCCTGTGGACAAATTCCAAACTCTGTGCAACAGGATGTTGAAGGTGCTGACATCCTCAAGTGTGGAGAATGTTACGAAAGAGGCTGGAGGGGTGAACCCGACAACCAGGGGATTAGGAGATGAGGTGCCTTTTCCAAAATCTTCCTGATCCAGTCGTGTACCATCTTCTGGGTGTCACAGGCATGTTTTAGCTCTAGGAAAGTTCCCATGTATGTAAGGAGAACACCAAGGATTTTTTCAAATCAGTGTCTCCCCGAACCCCAATCTGGGGAATTTTTAAGCTACTGGTACATGTATGTTCATTAAGGGACTGGGCTGTAGGCAGAGTCCGAACTTTAGAGGATTGAAGTGTTCATGGTCAGAAACGCTCACCATCGTCCTCCTTTAGTTTCCATTTTATCTATTTTTGATAGATGATGTCGATATTGATATCTATTGTTTTTCAGATTATTTCCCCTTAGGGGTTATTACAAAATATTGAGTATAGTTCCCTGTGCTATACAGCAGTTCCTTGTTGATGATATATTTTATACATAGCAGTGTGTATATGTTAATCTGAAACTGTTAATTTATCCCTCCTCCCACCTTTCCCCTTTGGTAATAAAAAAATACAAGATTTTATACTTCTCAGAAATCTAGGAGCTGAAAGAGAGGTATCATTTTCAATGGAAAATCATTCAAAACAAGATTGAAACTTCAGCCAAGTTTAGTAGATCCACATCCTTGGAAAGAAATCTCTGCATTTCTCTAATGTTGACCTGACAAATACGACAAACCCCTCCACTGAACTTGCTTATAATAAAGTGATGGAAATATCAAATGGAAGTGTTAGAAATACCTTATTTTACACGAGCCTTATACACCGCTCTATGTTAACTACAGTTTGGCTCACACATCTGTTCATTGAAGTTACAATATTTGGCTCACACATCTGTTCATTGAAGTTACAATATTTGGCTCACACATCTGTTCATTGAAGTTACAATATTTGGCTCACACATCTGTTCATTGAAGTTACAATGTTCTCAAATTCTGTTACTGATCCTGCAGAGTCGGCCCCAACAAGGGTCCCCCTGCCCAGTGTCATTGGAGCCAACAGATCGAGACTGAGTTTGGTTCAGAAACAAAGGAAAACTTTATATTTTGATCAGAGAATGGAGAGGTGAGAGCGTGCGCTCCCCCGCGGGCTGTGGGCCGGGCTGCTGTGTAGGGATCCCGTCAGCGTCAGCGGGAGGGACGGGGCGGAGCTCTCAAGGGCTGGGTTGGCTGGAGCTCAGGCTCTATGTGGCGGAGTCTGCACAGGGCACCGAGAGCTGAGGTGTGGGCCCAGCCATTTTGCACTAGGAAATCGGGTCTGAAGTGCCAGGTGTGGGACCTCTGCCTGTGGAAACCTAGGAACAAGTGAAATTAGAAAAAGCACAAAGGAAAAAAAGGTTAGACTTTATTTTATTGCCCAGATTCTATTTTTATCTCCCAGGAATTTTTAATGGGCTTTGCCGGTGACAAACCCCTCCTCTGCCTCTTGTCCCATTCCACATTCTTGGGGCGCTGAGGGTGCAGACACCTCTTCTGTAAATGCTTCGTGCTGAGTTGGGTGTCCTCATACCCGGGGGGAGGGGCAGGACTTCTCCCCAGCAGCCGCCAGGTGAGGTTGATTGTCCCCAGGCCTCCTCCCTCACTGCTCGTCTGCCTGAGCACCAACGTTGGAAGTTTTATAGATTCTAATGACCTTTAAGGGTCCAGGAAAGAGATGCGCAGGGACGCTGGGGGGGCCGGTTTTACCCTGTTCCACATTGGTTCGGCCCCCTTAGGCTGACGGTTTCTGCCAGCCTAGATGCTCTGACCAGTAGTCTGTGCTTTCTTCAGTTAGGCCACTGAATTAACGTACAAACAGCACCAGGTGTCAGAGCCCTGCCTGCTCAACTCCCAGACAGTCCAGGGCCGGTGGTGATCCAGGACCATGACGGCCACTCAGTCACCGCCCTTTTGAAGTAACCAGGAGTACATCTGGTCTCATTGGTCACCGTCACCGTGGTGTCTGTAGGCTTTTCTATGGTGGCAGCGTTATTTACGGGTCCCCTGCCAGGTTTATTAGCTCCGCTCTGGGTGCAGTAAGTCCTGCAAGCAATAGTCTGTTCTTTTGGGGCACACTCTTGTGGTTTTCTGAGAGAAGCTCCAGGTCAAGTGATGGTCACACGAGTCGTCATGGGGGCCTGTTGCCCCAGGTTGTCTCTCTGGAGGTTGGAGTTGGAGGGCCTCCTCACTCGAGGTCATTGTGCCCACGGAGCGATCCCTGCAACTTCAGGGCATGGTGGGTGCTTAGGATCACCAAGTGGCGTCCTTTACCCTTAGGAGGGAGCTGGCCTTGCGGGCTGCTCATTTCCAGGTTTTTAGATACACCCAGTATCCTGGTCGGATGGGGTGGCTGGCCAATGCCTGGAGGGCATTCTTGCGTTGTTCCATTTCAAGTGGTCCCAGTTTTGGCACTAAAACTCCAAGGGCGATTCGCCTTCGACCAGGAATGTAAAGGTCAAAGGGTTTAGCTAAATTAGGGAGGTCCAGGGCAAGGGTCTGAATTGACTGCTCTTTCCATTCTTGAAAGGCCCCTTCTGGATTCTATTCAAAAGGATCATCATCCTTTCCTTTCAATGTTTCATATAGAGGCCCAGGTATTAGACTGTAGTTAGGGATCCAGATGCAGCAAACCCCGGTCTCCCCAGGAACCCCTAAGCTGTCTTCTAGTTTTAGGAAGGGTGAGGCTGCAAATGGCTTCTTCCCTTTCCTGGGATGGGCTTCTCCGATCTTCTGTGAGAATGAAGCCCAGGCAGGTCACCTTAGTCTGTGATATTTGAGCCTTTTTCTTGGACACCTTCTATCTTTTATTGGCTACGTAGTCCAGAGGCCTCCTTAGTAGGGCTGGCGATCAGAATGTCGTCTGCATATTTTTTTTAATTTATTTATTTATTATTTATGGCTGTGTTGGGTCTTCGTTTCTGTGCGAGGGCTTTTTCTAGTTGCGGCAAGCGGGGGCCACTCTTCATTGCGGTGCGCGGGCCTCTCACTATCGCAGCCTCTCTTATTGTGGAGCACAGGCTCCAGACGCGCAGGCTCAGTAATGGTGGCTCACGGGCCTAGTTGCTCCGCGGCACATGGGATCTTCTCAGACCAGGGCTCGAACCTGTGTCCCCTGCATTGGCAGGCAGATTCTCAACCACTGCGCCACCAGGGAAGCCCAGAATGTCGTCTGCATATTGAAGGAGGGTTCACTTCTCCAGAGGTAGATCTTTTAGGGTTTTAGCTAACGTTTCCCCAAAGATGGTGTGGGAATTTTTGAACCCCTGGGGCAGGACGGCCAAGCAGTATTGTTTTTGTTGTATGTTGAGTCCTGCCACTCACAGCCAAAATTTCTTGTGAATCTGGGACTAATGGAATACAGAAGAAGGCATCATTGAAGTCTAATACAGAATACCATGTCCTGGTGGATGGTAGAATGACCAGCAGGGTGTAGGAATTAGGAACTACTGGATGTATATCCTCTGTGGCTTCACTGACTGTCCTGGCGTCCTTTACCAGGTCCCCAGCAACCCACGGGGCTCTCGTGGTTAGGCCCCTCCCAGGATATGGAGCTCAGCTGTGCAGGTACCCAGCAGCCCACGGGGCTCTCATAGTCAGGCCCCTCCCAGGATATGGAGCTCACCTGTGCAGGTACCCAGCAGCCCACGGGGCTCTCATTGTCAGGCCCCTCCCAGGATATGGAGCTCACCTGTGCAGGTAGCCAGCAGCCCACGGGGCTCTCGTGGTCAGGCCCCTCCCAGGATATGGAGCTCACCTGGGCAGGTACCCAGCAGCTCACGGGGCTCTCGTGGGCAGGCCCCTCCCTGGATATGCAGCTCCCTTGGACAGGTACCCCGGCAGAGCTGGGCACACAGGAACCGTGCACATAGCCCTCATTGCAGAGCACCCCCAGCACACCTGTCGCTCAGAGCTGACACAGAGCACCTCAGAGCAGGGCTTGAACTAACAAACAGCAGCTCCGACATGTCTGTGACCCTAGGCTTCACTCTGTGCGGCCTCCCTCCACCTGGTCTTCCAGGGGCTTCCACTGCAGCCGGGGCACCAGGCCTCTGTCTCCACCCACCAACCCTCCTCTCCCTGACTCCTGGGTTCCTCTCATTAGGAGAGGGTCTTCTTGAAGTTGTCTTCCACTCATGGACCAGATAAAATGATTAGAAAACAAGCCAGGGCTGCCGCCCCTTGTCTATCCTGACTCTCGGGACCCTACACCTGTTCCTTGGATCTGGCCGGTGCAGCAAGGCCCATTATCTGCAACTCTGAACCCCTGAGGGGCGAGGATTGGCTGACCTGGGCAGCCTGACCTGGCCGGCCAGCCCTTCCCAGGTGTGCCTGTGTTGAGGTCAATATAAACACCCCTCCAGGCAGCAAAAGCCTCTGCAGCTGTGCCTGACGCCATATTCTCTGCCCCGTCAGCAGTCTCGGGGTTGTGCTGGTGGGAGGGAGTAGGGCCCAGGGCTCTATGAGCGGCCCCGTGTGACTGGGGCTCTGCTGGACTTTCTGCAGGAGTTGCCGGGCTGCCACCTGCTAAAGAAGACGGTGTGTCACCCATACCTGCTGCTGGAATTTCTCCCCGGGCAGAGGTGAGGAAGGAAAAAAGCAGTAGGGACCGGGACAGGAGGGGTACCTCAGGCAGGGAAATGGAAAGCTTCCAGAAGAGCGCCCGGGGCCAGGACCGTCCTGGCTGGCCTGCAGGCACCAAGTCGGCCTGCGTGCTGTCGCTGGTGTGACTCCAAGCCCTTTCCTCTAGGCTTTAAAGTCTTTGCACACATTCAGGTGTTTTACCTGGGAAGGGTGGGAAAAGTTCAGCAGCAGCTGGCCTGAGGCTCAGCTCACGTTTACTCAGAGACGCCTCCTCACGGTCCCCCAGCTTTGCAATGAGGACACTCCTTGCGGGGGAGCTGCTGGCTGCATGGGAGACGATTCCCCACCTCTGACCAACTTCAGAATTGTTTACCACTGGAGCAAGTGCCCTGATAGGGTTTTCCTCTGTATGACCAGTGGGTTCTGTTTTTTTTTTTTCTTTTTTGGTTCAAGGTAGGTTTTATTCCTCTTTTTTTATTTATAGATATAAGCATGGAAATAATTCATTCATATAAATACGTCTATGGGAAGGACAGAACTTTTTTTTCTGTTTTATGTTTTTAAATATTATTTTTTAATTTTTAAATTTATTTTATTCATTTTTTTATACAGCAGGTTCTTATTGGTTATCTATTTTATACATATAAGTGTATATATGTCAATCCCAGGCTCGCAATTCATCCCACCACCACCACCCTGCCACTTTGCCCCCTTGGTGACCATACATTTGTTCTCTACATCTGTGTCTCTATTTCTGCCTTGCAAACTAGTTCATCTGTACCATTTCTCTAGGTTCCACATGTATGCGTTAATAAACGATATTTGTTTTTCTTTTTCTGACTTACTTCACTCTGTATGACAGTCTCTAGATCTATCCACGTCTCTACAAATGATCCAATTTCGTTCCTTTTTATGGCTGAGTAATATTCCATTTTATATATGTACCACATATTTTCCATTTGTCTATCTATGGGCATTTAGGTTGCTTCCATGACCTGGCTATTGTAAATAGTGCTACAATGAACATTGTGGTGAATGTGACTTTTTGAATAATGGTTTTCTCTGGGTATATGCCCAGTAGTGGGATTGCTGGGTCATATGGTAATCCTATTTTTAGTTTTTTAAGGAACCTCCATACTGTTCTCCATAGTGACTGTATCAATTTACATTCCCACAAATAGTGTAAGAGGGTTCCCTTTTCTCCACACCCTCTCCAGCATTTGTTGTTTGTAGATTTTCTGATGATGCCCATTCTAACTTGTGTGAGGTGATACCTCATTGTAGTTTTGGTTTATATTTCTCTAATAATTAGTGATGTTGAGCAGCTTTTCATGTGCTTCTTGGCCATCTGTATGTCTTCTCAGGACAAATGTCTATTTAGGTCATCTGCCCATTTTTGGATTGGGTTGTTTGTTTTTTTACTGTTGAGCTGCATGTGCTGTTTATATATATTGGAGATTAATCCTTTGTCCATTGATTCGTTTGCAAATATTTTCTCCCATTCTGAGGTTGTCTTTTCGTCTTGTTTGTAGTTTCCTTTGCTTTGCAAAAGCTTTTAGGTTTCATTTGCTCCCATTTTTTTATTTTTGTTTTTTATTCCATTACTCTAGTAGGTGGATCAAAAAAGATCTTGTTGTGATTTTTGTCAAAGAGTATTCTTCCTATGTTTTCCTCTAAGAGTTTTATAGTGTCCGGTCTTACATTTCGGTCTCTAATCCATTTTGAGTTTATTTTTTGTGTATGGTGTGAGGGAGTGTTCTAATTTCATTCTTTTACGTGTAGCTGTCCATTTTTCCCAGCACCACTTATTGAAGAGACTGTCTTTTCTCCATTGTATATCCTTGCCTCCTTTGTCATAGATTAATGGACCATAGGTGTGTAGGTTTGTCTCTGGGCTTTCTTTTTTTTTTTTTCTTTTACATCTTTATTGGAGTATAATTGTTTTACAATTGTGTGTTAGATTCTGCTGTATGAAAAAGTGAATCAGCTATATGTATACATATAACACCATATCCCCTCCCTCTTGCACTTCCCTCTCACTCCCTTAACCCACCCCTTTAGGTCGTCACAAAGCACCGAGCTGATCTCCCTGTGCTATGTGGCTGCTTCCCAGTAGCTATCAATTTTACATTTGGTAGTGTATATATGTCCATACCACTCTCTCACTTTGTCCCAGCTTACCCTTCCCCCTCCCCGTGTCCTCAAGTCCTTTCTCTATGTCTGTGTCCTTAATCCTTTCCTGCCCCTAGGCTCTTCATAAACTTTTTTCTTTTAGATTCCATATATATGTGTTAGCATACGGTATTTGTTTTTCTCTTTCTGACTTACTTCACTCTGTAGGACAGACTCTAGATCCATCCACCTCACTACAAATAACTCAATTTCGTTTCTTTTTATGGCTGAATAATGTTCCATTGTATATATGTGCCACATCTTCTTTATCCAGTTATGTGTTGATGGACACTTAGGTTGCTTTCATGTCCTGGTTATTGTAAATAGAGCTACAATGAACATTGTGGTACATGACTCTTTTTGAATTATGGTTTTCTCAGGGTAAATGTCCAGTAGTGGGATTGCTGGGTTGTACGGTTGTTCTATTTTTAGTTTTTAAGGAACCCCCATACCGTTCTCCCTAGTAGCTATATCAATTTACATTCCCACCAACAGTGCAAGAGGGTTCCCTTTTTTCTAATAAATGCCTCTCCAGCATTTATTGTTTGTAGATTTTTTGATGATGGCCATTCTGACCGGTGTGAGATGATACCTCATTGTAGTTTTGCTTTGCATTTCTCTAATGATTAATGATGTTGAGCATTCTTTCATGTGTCTGTTGGCCATCTGTATATCTTCTTTGGAGAAATGTCTATTTAGGTCTTCTGCACACTTTTGGATTGGGTTGTTTGTTTTTTTGTTATTGAGCTGCATGAGCTGCTTGTAAATCTTGGAGATTAATCCTTTATCATTTGCTTCATTTGCAAATATTTTCTCCCATTATGAAGGTTGTCTTTTGGTCTTGTTTATTGTTTCATTTGCTGTGCAAAAGCTTTTAAGTTTCATTAGGTCCCATTTGTTTATTTGTGTTTTTATTTCCATTTCTCTAGGAGCTGGGTCAAAAAGGATCTTGCTGTGATGTATGTCATAGAGTGTTCTGCCTATGTTTTCCTCTAAGAGTTTGATAGTGTCTGGCTTTACACTTAGGTCTTTAATCCATTTTGAGTTTATTTTTGTGTATGGTGTCAGGGAGTGTTCTAATTTCATACTTTTACATGTACCTGTCCAATTTTCCCAGCACCACTTATTGAAGAGGCTGTCTTTTCTCCACTGTTTATGCTTGCCTCCTTTATCAAAGATAAGGTGACCATATGTGCGTGGGTTTATCTCTGGGCTTTCTATCCTGTTCCATCTATATTTCTGTTTTTGTGCCAGTACCAAACTGTCTTGATTACTGTAGCTTTGTAATATAGTCTGAAGTCAGGGAGCCTGATTCCTCCAGCTCCATTTTTCATTCTCAAGATTGCTTTGGCTATTCGGGGTCTTTTGTGTCTCCATACAAATTGTGAATTTTTTTGTTCTAGTTCTGTGAAAAATGCCAGTGGTATTTTGATAGGGATTGCTTTGAATCTGTAGATTGCTTTGGGTAGTAGAGTCATTTTCACAATGTTGATTCTTCCAATCCAAGAACATGGTATCTCTCTCCATCTATTTGTATCATCTTTAATTTCTTTCATCAGTGTCCTATAATTTTCTGCATACAGGTCTTTTGTCTCCTTAGGTAGGTTTATTCCTAGATATTTTATTCTTTTTGTTTTTGCCTCCATTCTTTTGCCAAGGTCTAGGATCATCTTCACTATCTTTATTCTGATTCTTTTTCTGGAAGGTTCCCTATCTCCACCTCATTTCGTTTTTTTTCTGGGGTTTTATCTTGTTCCTTGATCTGGTGTAAAGTCCTCTGCCTTTTCATTTTGTCTATCTTTCTGTGAATGTGGTTTTCCTTCCACAGGCTTCAGAATTGTAGTTCTTCTTCCTTCTGCTGTCTGCTCTCCAGTGGATGAGTCTGTCTTAGAGGCTTGTGCAAGCTTCCTGATGGGAGGGACTGGTGGTGGGTAGAGCTGGGTGTTGCTTTGGTGGGCAGAGCTTTAATCCGCTTGTCTGTGGATTAAATAAAACTTTAATAAAAAGTTTAATCCGCTTGTCTGCTGATCCATGGGGCTGGGTTCCCTCCTTGTTGGTTGTTTGGCCTGAGGCAACCCAGCACTGGAGCCTACCTTGCTCTTGGTGGGGCTAATGGCGGACTCTGGGAGGGCTCATACCAAGGAGTATTTCCCAGAACTTCTGCTACCAGTGTCGTTGTCCTCACGGTGAGCCACAGCCACAGACACCACCTGCCTCTGCAGGAGACCCTCTAAAACTATCAGGTAGTTCTGGTCATTCTCCTACAGGGTCACTGCTCCTTCCCCTGGGCCCTGATGTGCACACTACTTTGTGTGTGCCCTCCAAGAGTGGAGTATCTGAGTGGAGTTGAGACTCTGAGACTCTGTGTGGAGTCGCACAGACTCTGGGTCCTGTGAAGCTTCGATGTTTTCTGGTTCTAGAAATCCTATAGGAGACGGTCCACAGCAGGTGAAGCTAATTCTCTCAGTAGAGGTGATGAAGCCAAAGATCTGCAGTTCCAACTAGAGGTGCCGATGTACATACAGGACAAAATCATCTCGTGTGAATGTAGTTCAGGCATGTTTAAGATGAATGGAGCCATATTAATGCCTACCATATTCTATCTTGAGCCTCTCCTCAGGGACCCCCTCCTCAGTTCCTGAGGCTCCTGTAAGTCATGTAAAGGGGACTGGAGAGTGGGCTCTGTCCAGTCTGAGCCCTGAGTTACCCTGTGTGTATCTTAGGATACTTTGTATTTCTGTGGTGTCTGTTGTAACATCATCTCTTTCATTTCAGATTTATTTGGGCCCTTTCTTTTTAAAAAAGACATACTATTGTTGTCTTTTATTCTTTACAGAAATGTAATAAGTGTTTGATCTACTATCCTCACTCTACGTATACTTTTTGCAGTGAGATTTTTACTTTACTTTGTTTTCTTGCTACTATCAATAATTAGTGAGACTTCTTTTAAGCTACCTTCAACATTGCTTATAAAGCTGCTTTATTAGTGATGACAGAGCCTTAATGGAAGTCATGTTCTGGTTGTAAAGTAGAATGCAATGTGCCAGCAAAAAGCCCCTTAAGTTTATGTCTCATTACTTCTTGTTCTTTTTTTAATTTAATTTTTATTTTTTATCACAGCAAATTTGATTAAAATTTTTTGTTTCTTCTAGGTGTGCAAGATGTGGTTCTTTTAAATATATACATATATCTATTCTTCTTTGGATCATTTTCCCATGTAGATTATGACACAATGTTGAGTAATCTTCTCTTGGTATTACGTAGGTCTTTGGTGATTACATGTTTCACATATGTTTCTATATCTATGTTAACCCCAATACCCTAATGTATCCAATCCTCACACCTTTCCATTTGGTGAAACATAAGTTTCTTTAATGAATCTGTGATTGCATTTCTCTGTGGAAATATCTTCATTGGTATCAATTTTTAGCTAAGACCTATTAGTGATATTATAGGATATGTGTCTTTTGTTTTCTGACTTAGTACAATTTGCCTGATTACCTCAAGAATCATACATGGTGCTGCAAATGGCATTGTTTCATTTTTTTCCCTGGCTAATATTCCATCTGTACATGAACCAGTTCTTCTCTGGCCACGCAACTCTTGATGGACTTTTTGGTTGCATCCAAGTCTTGACTACTGTAATACTGCTGCAATGCACATTTGCTTGCCTGTGTCTTTCCAGATCTATCTTCCTATGTTATAGGCCAAGGAGTGGGCTTGCTGTATCATATGGTAGCTCAGTGTGTACGTTTTAAAGGCACCACCATTCAGTTCTCATTATTGGCTGTTTCCAGGTTACGTCCAACTTAAAGTTGAGGGTATGCATTTCTCCAAAACACCTTCAGTATTTATTGTTTGTAGTTTTATTGCTGATGGTTATTCTGACAGGTACGAGCTGAGACCTCTTTGTGGTTGAACTTGCATGTGTCCCATAATCTGTTGAAATTGAGCTTTAAAGCATGTCCTTTTTATTTATCAAACTGTGATTACAGCTTAGTTCTTCAAAGCGTTTACTTAAAGTATGTGTCACATTTTGAAATATTTTGGCCATTACCTCCCTCAAGACATTTTGAGGGCAGGTTTCATTTACAGCCCTGCAGTACTTGTTCATATGAAGTGACCATTAGCACTGGCTATAAAGCTGCTTTTGCAGTTAACGGCCAGAAGGCGGTAGCCTTCCTATGTTCCACACTCTGGTAACTAGGGAAACACACCTTCCGGCCACTGGTGACCCTCGGTTATAAATTACAATGCAATGTGCCGGGATGAAGCCACAAATGATGTCTCCTTAAAATTGTTTTGTGTTTTAGATTTAATTTATATTTATTATTGGAGTAACATTCCATTGTGTACATGGACCACTTCGTCTTGGTGCATTCCTCGGTTGATGGACATTTTTGTTGCTTCCAAGTGTTGCCTATGGTAAATATTGCTGGAGTGCAGGATTGCCAGCCTGTGATTTTGGATTTTCATTTTCTCAGGTGATAGACCCAGCAGTGGGTATGATTGATTGACTGGTATGGTAGCTCAACGTTTACCTTTTCAAGGCACCTCAATTGTGTTTTCATTAGTGGCTCTTACCATGTCCCCCTTAGAATCGAGGGTATGCATTTCTCCACAATCACGTCAGCATTTATTGTTTGCAGCATTTTTGTTGATGGCCATTCTGACTGGTGTGAGCTGATAGGTTTTTGTAATTTGGGTTTACATGTCTGTAAAAATTCCTACAATTCATCATTTCTCCACGGCCTTTTCTTTTCTGTTAAAAGAAAAAAGCAAAAAAGGGTTAGTATAATATACCTCTTCCAATTTTCCTTTTGGGAGGTTGCACTCTAGAAATTTTTGGTCGATTTTCGACCTCAGCATTTTTTGGAGGGCCGGTGTCATTTACAGACCTGCAGTTGGTGAATATTTAGTGACCTTTTGCAGTGGGTTTAAAGCTGCTGTTGTGGGAAACGGCCACAAGGATGCAGAATTTCTCCATTCCCAAATCTGGGTACTAGGGAAGCAGAGCCGTTCTGGAAGTCGTTTGCCTAGGTTGTAAATTTGAATGGAATGTGCCAGGAAAACCCCCCATAAGTTTATGGCTCATTACTCCTAGTTCGTTGTTTTAATTTTTTCAATTGGGGTAATGGTTAGAATGTTGCTTGTCCAAGGTGTACACACTCTGGTTCATCTACATATTCTATATACCTATTTATGTAGAGATCCTCTTCCCGTGTAAATTATTACAGAGTGTTCCGTAAACCTTCCTTGCTATATGGTCGGTCTTTTTGATATATGTATATCATATGTATTTGTATACATATGGTAAGACTAATCTTCATTTATCTATTTCCCCCACCTTTCCTTTTAGATAAGCATAGTTTTTTTTTTTTTTTAATAAGTCTGTGATTGACTTTCTCTGTGGAAATATGTTCATTTGTATCAGTTATTAGATAACGCCTATAAGTGATATCATAGGATATAGGACTTTTACTTTCCGACTTACCTCATGTTCTGTGATTATCTCTAAGATCATCTATGGTGCCTCAAAGAGCACTGTTTCATTGTTTTCCATGGCTAGTTTTCATTGTGTACATGGAGCACTTCTTCTTTATCCTTTCATCTGTTGATGGACATTTTGGTTGCTTCACTGTCTTGTCTATTGTGAATAAGGCTGCAGTGCAGCTTTTGCAGCCCGGGTCTTCTTCATTCTGGTCTTCTCAGGTGAGAGGCCCATTGGTGCACCTGCTGGATTGAATGATACCTCAATTTTTCCTTTTAAACGCAGCTCCTTTCTGTTCTCATTATTAGCGTTTAACCCTTTTACATCTCACCAGCAGCTAGAGGGTACACAGTTCTCTGAAACCTCTTCAGCATTTATTGTTTGTAGACTTTTTGCCAATGGTCAGTCGACTGGTGCGAGTTGAAAACCTTTTGTAGATTAGATTGCATGAGTCTAATACTTCCTGAGGCTGAGCTTTTATCCGTTTTCCTTTCTTTAAAAAGAGAGTGATTAAAACTTACCTCTTCATACTATCTTCTTGAAAATTTTGCCTGTTTTGAATTTTTTTATCCATTCCCTACCTCAGCACAATTTTGAGGGCAGGTGTCCTTTACAGCCCTGAGTCCTTGTGAATGGTAAGTGACCATTAGCTGTGGGTTAAAAGCTGCTCTTGCGGGAATCGGCCACAAGGCGGCAGCATTTCTCCTTTACCAAATCTGGTTACTAGGGCAACAGAGCCTTACTGGAAGTGGTGTTCTAGGTTGTAAATTAGAATGGAATGTGCGAGGAAAAAGCCCTTTAAGTTTATGTCTCATTACTTCTTGTTGGTATTTTTAACTTAATTTTTATTTTTTATCACAGCAAACTTGATTACAATGTTTTGTTTGTTCTCGGTGTGCAAGATGTGGTTCTTTCACACATATACATATATCTATTCTTCTTCGGATCCTTTTCCCATGTAGGTTATGACACAATGTTGAGTAGTCTTCTCTTGGTATTGCGTAGGTCTTTGGTGATTATATATTTCACATGTGTTTGTATCTCTCTGTTAACCTCAACATGGTAAGGTATCCAATCCTCACACATTTCTATTTGGTGAACCATAAGTTTTTTTAATGAATCTATGATAGTGTTTCTCTGTGGAAATATCTTTGTTTGTGTCATTTTTTAGGTAACCCCTATATGTGATATGATAGGATATGTGTCTTTCTCTTTCTCACTTGCTCCAAATTGCGTGATTACTTCTAGACTCATCTATGGTGCTGCAAAAGGCATTGTTTCATTTTTTCACTAGCTCATATTCCATCTGTACAGGTAGCAGTTCTTCTTTGTCCACCCATCTGTCGGTGGACCTTTTGGTTACTTCCATATCTTGGCTATTGTAATACTATGCAATGCAGATTTGCGTGCCTGTGTCCTTCCAATTCTGTCTTCTTAGTTTAGAGGTCCAGGAATAGGTCCGCTGGATCATATGGTAGCTCAATGTTGACCTTTTAAAGGCACCTCTGTTCTGTTCTCCTTAGTGGCTCTTTCCAGGTTACGTCCCACTTAAAGTGGAGGGTATGTATTTCTTCCCAGCACCTTCAGCATTTTTTCTTTGTAGTTTCTGCTGATGGTTATTCTGAGTGGTGTGAGCTGATAACTCTTTGTGGTTGAATTTGCATGTGTCTCATAATGCGTAGAAATAGAGCTTTAAGACATGTGCTTTTTATTTTTCCAGCTGTGATTAGAGTTTATTTCTTCAAAGTGTTTTCGTAAAGTATGTGTCACCACTTGAAATATTTTGGCCATTATCTCCCTCAAGACATTTTGAGGGCAGGTTTCATTTACAGCCCTGCAGTACTTGTTCGTATGAAGTGACCATTAGCTCAGGCTTTAAACCTGCTTTTGCAGGTATCGGCCAAAGAGCGGCAGCCTTTCTACGTTCCCCTTGCTGGTACTAGGGAAACAGACCTACCGGCCAGTGGTGTACTTCGGTTATAAATTAGAGTGCAATGTGCCCGGATAAACCCACAAATGTTGATGTCTCCTTGCTTTTGTTTGTTTTTAAATTGAGTTTATATTTATTATTAGAGTAATATTCCATTGTGTACGTGGACCACTTCTTCTTGGTGCATTCCTCGGTTGATGGACATTTTCATTGCTTCCAAGTGCTGGCTATGGTAAATCTTGCTGGCGTACAGGTGTGCCAGCCTGTGACTTTTGGATTCTCATTTTTGCAGGTGCTAGGCCAAGCAGTGGTTGTGATTGATTGACTGGTAGCTCAATGTTTCCCTTTCCAAAGCACCTACACTGTGTTTTCATTAGTGGCTCTTTACATGCCCCCCCGTACAACCGAGGGTACGCATTTCTCCACACTCCCTTCACCATTTGTTTTTTGCAGCATTTTTCCTAATGGCCATTCTGACTGCTGTGAGCTGACAGGTTTTTGTAATATGGGTATGCATGTCATTAAAATTTTTAAAATTCGTCATATTCCTATGCTTTTTTCTTTTCTCTTAAAAGAAAAAACCGTGAGTACAATATAGCTCTTGAAATTGTCTTCTTCGAAGGTTGCCCTCTTCTGAATTTTTTGGTCGATTTTTGACCCCAGAAATTTTCTGGAGGGCAGGTGCCATTTACAGAACTGCAAGTTGGTGAAAATTTAGTGACCTTTTGCAGTGGGTGCAAAGCTGCTGTTGTGGGAAACGGCCACAAGGAGGTAGCATTTCTCCATTCCCCAATCTGGGTACTAGGGCAGCAGAGCCTTTCTGGAAGTCATTGTCCTAGGTTGCAAATTAGAATGGAATTTGCCAGGAGAAATCCCCATAAGTTTATGTCTCATTACTTCTTCTTGGTTTTTAAATTTTTTTTAATCTGGGTAAAGTTTAGTATATTGTTTGTCCTAGGTGTACACAATCTGGTTCATTTGTACATTATGTATGTCTATTAATGTACAGATCCTCTTCCCATGTAAAATATTACAGTGTTCCGTCGACCTCCCTTGCTATATGTTCGGTCTTTTTGATACATGTATATAATATGTACGTGTATATGTATAGTAACACTAATCTTCATTTCTCAATTTCCCCCTCCTTTCCTTTCAGATGAGCATAGTTTGTTTTCTAAGCCTGTGAGTGTCTTTCTCTTTGGAAATATGTTCATCTGTGTCAGTTATTAGATAATGCCATAAGTGATAATATAGGATATAGGTGTTTTGCCTTCCGAAATACTTCATGTTTTGTGATTATCTCCAGGCTCATGTACGGAGTCTCAAAGAGCAGTGCTTCAATGTTTTCCATGGTTAATATTCCATTGTGTGCATGGACCACTTCTTCTTGGTGCATTCCTCTGTTGATGGACATTTTCGTTGCTTCCAAGTGTTGCCTATGGTAAATATTGCTGGAGTGCAGGATTGCCAGCCTGTGATTTTTGATTTTCATTTTCTCAGGTGATAGTCCCAGCAGTGGGTATGATTGATTGACTGGTATGGTAGCTCAACGTTTACCTTTTCAAGGCACCTCAATTGTGTTTTCATTAGTGGCTCTTACCATGTCCCCCTTAGAATCGAGGGTATGCATTTCTCCACAATCACGTCAGCATTTATTGTTTGCAGCATTTTTGTTGATGGCCATTCTGACTGGTGTGAGCTGATAGGTTTTTGTAATTTGGGTTTACATGTCTGTAAAAATTCCTACAATTCATCATTTCTCCACGGCCTTTTCTTTTCTGTTAAAAGAAAAAAGCAAAAAAGGGTTAGTATAATATACCTCTTCCAATTTTCCTTTTGGGAGGTTGCACTCTAGAAATTTTTGGTCGATTTTCGACCTCAGCATTTTTTGGAGGGCCGGTGTCATTTACAGACCTGCAGTTGGTGAATATTTAGTGACCTTTTGCAGTGGGTTTAAAGCTGCTGTTGTGGGAAACGGCCACAAGGATGCAGCATTTCTCCATTCCCAAATCTGGGTACTAGGGCAGCAGAGCCGTTCTGTAAGTCGTTTGCCTAGGTTGTAAATTTGAATGGAATGTGCCACGAAAACCCCCCATAAGTTTATGTCTCATTACTCCTAGTTCGTTGTTTTAATTTTTTCAATTGGGGTAATGGTTAGAATGTTGCTTGTCCAAGGTGTACACACTCTGGTTCATCTACATATTCTATATACCTATTTATGTAGAGATCCTCTTCCCGTGTAAATTATTACAGAGTGTTCCGTAAACCTTCCTTGCTATATGGTCGGTCTTTTTGATATATGTATATCATATGTATTTGTATACATATGGTAAGACTAATCTTCATTTATCCATTTCCCCCACCTTTCCTTTTAGATAAGCATAGTTTTTTTTTTTAATAAGTCTGTGATTGACTTTCTCTGTGGAAATATGTTCATTTGTGTCAGTTATTAGATAACGCCTATAAGTGATATCATAGGATATAGGACTTTTACTTTCCGACTTACCTCATGTTCTGTGATTATCTCTAAGATCATCTATGGTGCCTCAAAGAGCACTGTTTCATTGTTTTCCATGGCTAGTTTTCATTGTGTACATGGACCACTTCTTCTTTATCCTTTCATCTGTTGATGGACATTTTGGTTGCTTCACTCTCTTGTCTATTGTGAATAAGGCCGCAGTGCAGCTTTTGCAGCCCGGGTCTTCTTCATTCTGGTCTTCTCAGGTGAGAGGCCCATTGGTGCACCTGCTGGATTGAATGATACCTTAATTTTTCCTTTTAAACGCAGCTCCTTTCTGTTCTCATTATTAGCGTTTAACCCTTTTACATCTCACCAGCAGCTAGAGGGTACACAGTTCTCTGAAACCTCTTCAGCATTTATTGTTTGTAGACTTTTTGCCAATGGTCAGTCGACTGGTGCGAGTTGAAAACCTTTTGTAGATTAGATTGCATGAGTCTAATACTTCCTGAGGCTGAGCTTTTATCCGTTTTCCTTTCTTTAAAAAGAGAGTGAGTAAAACTTACCTCTTCATAGTATCTTCTTGAAAATGTTGCCTGTTTTGAATTTTTTTTATCCATTCCCTACCTCAGCACAATTTTGAGGGCAGGTGCCCTTTACAGCCCTGAGTCCTTGTGAATGGTAAGTGACCATTAGCTGTTGGTTAAAAGCTGCTCTTGCGGGAATCGGTCACAAGGTGGCAGCATTTCTCCTTTACCAAATCTGGTTACTAGGGCAACAGAGCCTTACTGGAAGTGGTGTTCTAGGTTGTAAATTAGAATGGAATGTGCGAGGAAAAAGCCCTTTAAGTTTATGTCTCATTACTTCTTGTTGGTATTTTTAACTTAATTTTTATTTTTTATCACAGCAAACTTGATTACAATGTTTTGTTTGTTCTCGGTGTGCAAGATGTGGTTCTTTCACACATATACATATATCTATTCTTCTTCGGATCCTTTTCCCATGTAGGTTATGACACAATGTTGAGTAGTCTTCTCTTGGTATTGCGTAGGTCTTTGGTGATTATATATTTCACATGTGTTTGTATCTCTCTGTTAACCTCAATATGGTAAGGTATCCAATCCTCACACCTTTCTATTTGGTGAACCATAAGTTTTTTTAATGAATCTATGATAGTGTTTCTCTGTGGAAATATCTTTGTTTGTATCATTTTTTAGGTAACCCCTATATGTGATATGATAGGATATGTGTCTTTCTCTTTCTCACTTGCTCCAAATTGCGTGATTACTTCTAGACTCATCTATGGTGCTGCAAATGGCATTGTTTCATTTTTTCACTAGCTCATATTCCATCTGTACAGGTAGCAGTTCTTCTTTGTCCACCCATCTGTCGGTGGACCTTTTGGTTACTTCCATATCTTGGCTATTGTAATACTATGCAATGCAGATTTGCGTGCCTGTGTCCTTCCAATTCTGTCTTCTTAGTTTATAGGTCCAGGAATAGGTCTGCTGGATCATATGGTAGCTCAATGTTGACCTTTTAAAGGCACCTCTGTTCTGTTCTCCTTAGTGGCTCTTTCCAGGTTACGTCCCACTTAAAGTGGAGGGTATGTATTTCTTCCCAGCACCTTCAGCATTTATTCTTTGTAGTTTCTGCTGATGGTTATTCTGAGTGGTGTGAGCTGATACTTCTTTGTGGTTGAATTTGCATGTGTCTCATAATGCGTAGAAATTGAGCTTTAAGACATGTGCTTTTTAATTTTCCAGCTGTGATTAGAGCTTATTTCTTCAAAGAGTTTTCTTAAAGTATGTGTCACCACTTGAAATATTTTGGCCATTATCTCCCTCAAGACATTTTGAGGGCAGGTTTCATTTACAGCCCTGCAGTACTTGTTCGTATGAAGTGACCATTAGCTCAGGCTTTAAACCTGCTTTTGCAGGTATCGGCCAAAGAGCGGCAGCCTTTCTACGTTCCCCTTGCTGGTACTAGGGAAACAGACCTACCGGCCAGTGGTGTACTTCGGTTATAAATTAGAGTGCAATGTGCCCGGATAAACCCACAAATGTTGATGTCTCCTTGCTTTTGTTTGTTTTTAAATTGAGATTATATTTATTATTAGAGTAATATTCCATTGTGTACGTGGACCACTTCTTCTTGGTGCATTCCTCGGTTGATGGACATTTTCATTGCTTCCAAGTGCTGGCTATGGTAAATCTTGCTGGCGTACAGGTGTGCCAGCCTGTGACTTTTGGATTCTCATTTTTGCAGGTGCTAGGCCAAGCAGTGGTTGTGATTGATTGACTGGTAGCTCAATGTTTCCCTTTCCAAAGCACCTACACTGTGTTTTCATTAGTGGCTCTTTACATGCCCCCCCGTACAACCGAGGGTATGCATTTCTCCACACTCCCTTCACCATTTGTTTTTTGCAGCATTTTTCCTAATGGCCATTCTGACTGCTGTGAGCTGACAGGTTTTTGTAATATGGGTATGCATGTCATTAAAATTTTTAAAATTCGTCATATTCCTATGCTTTTTTCTTTTCTCTTAAAAGAAAAAACCGTGAGTACAATATAGCTCTTGAAATTGTCTTCTTCGAAGGTTGCCCTCTTCTGAATTTTTTGGTCGATTTTTGACCCCAGAAATTTTCTGGAGGGCAGGTGCCATTTACAGAACTGCAAGTTGGTGAAAATTTAGTGACCTTTTGCAGTGGGTTCAAAGGTGCTGTTGTGGGAAACGGCCACAAGGAGGTAGCATTTCTCCATTCCCCAATCTGGGTACTAGGGCAGCAGAGCCTTTCTGGAAGTCATTGTCCTAGGTTGCAAATTAGAATGGAATTTGCCAGGAGAAATCCCCATAAGTTTATGTCTCATTACTTCTTCTTGGTTTTTAAATTTTTTTTAATCTGGGTAAAGTTTAGTATATTGTTTGTCCTAGGTGTACACAATCTGGTTCATTTGTACATTATGTATGTCTATTAATGTACAGATCCTCTTCCCATGTAAAATATTACAGTGTTCCGTCGACCTCCCTTGCTATATGTTCGGTCTTTTTGATACATGTATATAATATGTATGTGTATATGTATAGTAACACTAATCTTCATTTCTCAATTTCCCCCTCCTTTCCTTTCAGATGAGCATAGTTTGTTTTCTAAGTTTGTGAGTGTCTTTCTCTTTGGAAATATGTTCATCTGTGTCAGTTATTAAATAATGCCATAAGTGATAATATAGGATATAGGTGTTTTGCCTTCCGACCTACTTCATGTTTTGTGATTATCTCCAGGCTCATGTACGGTGCCACAAAGAGCAGTGCTTCAATGTTTTCCAGGGTTAATATTCCATTGTGTGCATGGACCACTTCTTCTTGGTGCATTCCTCTGTTGATGGACATTTTCGTTGCTTCCAAGTGTTGCCTATGGTAAATATTGCTGGAGTGCAGGATTGCCAGCCTGTGATTTTTGATTTTCATTTTCACAGGTGATAGTCCCAGCAGTGGGTATGATTGATTGACTGGTATGGTAGATCAACGTTTACCTTTTCAAGGCACCTCAATTGTGTTTTCATTAGTGGCTCTTACCATGTCTCCCTTAGAATCGAGGGTATGCATTTCTCCACAATCACGTCAGCATTTATTGTTTGCAGCATTTTTGTTGATGGCCATTCTGACTGGTGTGAGCTGATAGGTTTTTGTAATTTGGGTTTACATGTCTGTAAAAATTCCTACAATTCATCATTTCTCCACGGCCTTTTCTTTTCTGTTAAAAGAAAGAAGCAAAAAAGGGTTAGTATAATATACCTCTTCCAATTTTCCTTTTGGGAGGTTGCACTCTAGAAATTTTTGGTCGATTTTCGACCTCAGCATTTTTTGGAGGGCCGGTGTCATTTACAGACCTGCAGTTGGTGAATATTTAGTGACCTTTTGCAGTGGGTTTAAAGCTGCTGTTGTGGGAAATGGCCACAAGGATGCAGCATTTCTCCATTCCCAAATCTGGGTACTAGGGCAGCAGAGCCGTTCTGGAAGTCGTTTGCCTAGGTTGTAAATTTGAATGGAATGTGCCACGAAAACCCCCCATAAGTTTATGTCTCATTACTCCTAGTTCGTTGTTTTAATTTTTTCAATTGGGGTAATGGTTAGAATGTTGCTTGTCCAAGGTGTACACACTCTGGTTCATCTACATATTCTATATACCTATTTATGTAGAGATCCTCTTCCCGTGTAAATTATTACAGAGTGTTCCGTAAACCTTCCTTGCTATATGGTCGGTCTTTTTGATATATGTATATCATATGTATTTGTATACATATGGTAAGACTAATCTTCATTTATCCATTTCCCCCACCTTTCCTTTTAGATAAGCATAGTTTTTTTTTTTTTAATAAGTCTGTGATTGACTTTCTCTGTGGAAATATGTTCATTTGTGTCAGTTATTAGATAAAGCCTATAAGTGATATCATAGGATATAGGACTTTTACTTTCCGACTTACCTCATGTTCTGTGATTATCTCTAAGATCATCTATGGTGCCTCAAAGAGCACTGTTTCATTGTTTTCCATGGCTAGTTTTCATTGTGTACATGGACCACTTCTTCTTTATCCTTTCATCTGTTGATGGACATTTTGGTTGCTTCACTGTCTTGTCTATTGTGAATAAGGCCGCAGTGCAGCTTTTGCAGCCCGGGTCTTCTTCATTCTGGTCTTCTCAGGTGAGAGGCCCATTGGTTCACCTGCTGGATTGAATGATACCTCAATTTTTCCTTTTAAACGCAGCTCCTTTCTGTTCTCATTATTAGCGTTTAACCCTTTTACATCTCACCAGCAGCTAGAGGGTACACAGTTCTCTGAAACCTCTTCAGCATTTATTGTTTGTAGACTTTTTGCCAATGGTCAGTCGACTGGTGCGAGTTGAAAACCTTTTGTAGATTAGATTGCATGAGTCTAATACTTCCTGAGGCTGAGCTTTTATCCGTTTTCCTTTCTTTAAAAAGAGAGTGAGTAAAACTTACCTCTTCATAGTATCTTCTTGAAAATTTTGCCAGTTTTGAATTTTTTTTATCCATTCCCTACCTCAGCACAATTTTGAGGGCAGGTGTCCTTTACAGCCCTGAGTCCTTGTGAATGGTAAGTGACCATTAGCTGTGGGTTAAAAGCTGCTCTTGCGGGAATCGGCCACAAGGCGGCAGCATTTCTCCTTTACCAAATCTGGTTACTAGGGCAACAGAGCCTTACTGGAAGTGGTGTTCTAGGTTGTAAATTAGAATGGAATGTGCGAGGAAAAAGCCCTTTAAGTTTATGTCTCATTACTTCTTGTTGGTATTTTTAACTTAATTTTTATTTTTTATCACAGCAAACTTGATTACAATGTTTTGTTTGTTCTCGGTGTGCAAGATGTGGTTCTTTCACACATATACATATATCTATTCTTCTTCGGATCCTTTTCCCATGTAGGTTATGACACAATGTTGAGTAGTCTTCTCTTGGTATTGCGTAGGTCTTTGGTGATTATATATTTCACATGTGTTTGTATCTCTCTGTTAACCTCAATATGGTAAGGTATCCAATCCTCACACCTTTCTATTTGGTGAACCATAAGTTTTTTTTAATGAATCTATGATAGTGTTTCTCTGTGGAAATATCTTTGTTTGTATCATTTTTTAGGTAACCCCTATATGTGATATGATAGGATATGTGTCTTTCTCTTTCTCGCTTGCTCCAAATTGCGTGATTACTTCTAGACTCATCTATGGTGCTGCAAATGGCATTGTTTCATTTTTTCACTAGCTCATATTCCATCTGTACAGGTAGCAGTTCTTCTTTGTCCACCCATCTGTCGGTGGACCTTTTGGTTACTTCCATATCTTGGCTATTGTAATACTATGCAATGCAGATTTGCGTGCCTGTGTCCTTCCAATTCTGTCTTCTTAATTTATAGGTCCAGGAATAGGTCTGCTGGATCATATGGTAGCTCAATGTTGACCTTTTAAAGGCACCTCTGTTCTGTTCTCCTTAGTGGCTCTTTCCAGGTTACGTCCCACTTAAAGTGGAGGGTATGTATTTCTTCCCAGCACCTTCAGCATTTATTCTTTGTAGTTTCTGCTGATGGTTATTCTGAGTGGTGTGAGCTGATACTTCTTTGTGGTTGAATTTGCATGTGTCTCATAATGCGTAGAAATTGAGCTTTAAGACATGTGCTTTTTAATTTTCCAGCTGTGATTAGAGCTTATTTCTTCAAAGAGTTTTCTTAAAGTATGTGTCACCACTTGAAATATTTTGGCCATTATCTCCCTCAAGACATTTTGAGGGCAGGTTTCATTTACAGCCCTGCAGTACTTGTTCGTATGAAGTGACCATTAGCTCAGGCTTTAAACCTGCTTTTGCAGGTATCGGCCAAAGAGCGGCAGCCTTTCTACGTTCCCCTTGCTGGTACTAGGGAAACAGACCTACCGGCCAGTGGTGTACTTCGGTTATAAATTAGAGTGCAATGTGCCCGGATAAACCCACAAATGTTGATGTCTCCTTGCTTTTGTTTGTTTTTAAATTGAGTTTATATTTATTATTAGAGTAATATTCCATTGTGTACGTGGACCACTTCTTCTTGGTGCATTCCTCGGTTGATGGACATTTTCATTGCTTCCAAGTGCTGGCTATGGTAAATCTTGCTGGCGTACAGGTGTGCCAGCCTGTGACTTTTGGATTCTCATTTTTGCAGGTGCTAGGCCAAGCAGTGGTTGTGATTGATTGACTGGTAGCTCAATGTTTCCCTTTCCAAAGCACCTACACTGTGTTTTCATTAGTGGCTCTTTACATGCCCCCCCGTACAACCGAGGGTACGCATTTCTCCACACTCCCTTCACCATTTGTTTTTTGCAGCATTTTTCCTAATGGCCATTCTGACTGCTGTGAGCTGACAGGTTTTTGTAATATGGGTATGCATGTCATTAAAATTTTTAAAATTCGTCATATTCCTATGCTTTTTTCTTTTCTCTTAAAAGAAAAAACCGTGAGTACAATATAGCTCTTGAAATTGTCTTCTTCGAAGGTTGCCCTCTTCTGAATTTTTTGGTCGATTTTTGACCCCAGAAATTTTCTGGAGGGCAGGTGCCATTTACAGAACTGCAAGTTGGTGAAAATTTAGTGACCTTTTGCAGTGGGTGCAAAGCTGCTGTTGTGGGAAACGGCCACAAGGAGGTAGCATTTCTCCATTCCCCAATCTGGGTACTAGGGCAGCAGAGCCTTTCTGTAAGTCATTGTCTTAGGTTGCAAATTAGAATGGAATTTGCCAGGAGAAATCCCCATAAGTTTATGTCTCATTACTTCTTCTTGGTTTTTAAATTTTTTTTAATCTGGGTAAAGTTTAGTATATTGTTTGTCCTAGGTGTACACAATCTGGTTCATTTGTACATTATGTATGTCTATTAATGTACAGATCCTCTTCCCATGTAAAATATTACAGTGTTCCGTCGACCTCCCTTGCTATATGTTCGGTCTTTTTGATACATGTATATAATATGTATGTGTATATGTATAGTAACACTAATCTTCATTTCTCAATTTCCCCCTCCTTTCCTTTCAGATGAGCATAGTTTGTTTTCTAAGCCTGTGAGTGTCTTTCTCTTTGGAAATATGTTCATCTGTGTCAGTTATTAGATAATGCCATAAGTGACAATATAGGATATAGGTGTTTTGCCTTCCGACCTACTTCATGTTTTGTGATTATCTCCAGGCTCATGTACGGAGCCTCAAAGAGCAGTGCTTCAATGTTTTCCATGGTTAATATTCCATTGTGTGCATGGACCACTTCTTCTTGGTGCATTCCTCTGTTGATGGACATTTTCGTTGCTTCCAAGTGTAGCCTATGGTAAATATTGCTGGAGTGCAGGATTGCCAGCCTGTGATTTTTGATTTTCATTTTCTCAGGTGATAGTCCCAGCAGTGGGTATGATTGATTGACTGGTATGGTAGCTCAACGTTTACCTTTTCAAGGCACCTCAATTGTGTTTTCATTAGTGGCTCTTACCATGTCCCCCTTAGAATCGAGGGTATGCATTTCTCCACAATCACGTCAGCATTTATTGTTTGCAGCATTTTTGTTGATGGCCATTCTGACTGGTGTGAGCTGATAGGTTTTTGTAATTTGGGTTTACATGTCTGTAAAAATTCCTACAATTCATCATTTCTCCACGGCCTTTTCTTTTCTGTTAAAAGAAAGAAGCAAAAAAGGGTTAGTATAATATACCTCTTCCAATTTTCCTTTTGGGAGGTTGCACTCTAGAAATTTTTGGTCGATTTTCGACCTCAGCATTTTTTGGAGGGCCGGTGTCATTTACAGACCTGCAGTTGGTGAATATTTAGTGACCTTTTGCAGTGGGTTTAAAGCTGCTGTTGTGGGAAACGGCCACAAGGATGCAGCATTTCTCCATTCCCAAATCTGGGTACTAGGGCAGCAGAGCCGTTCTGGAAGTCGTTTGCCTAGGTTGTAAATTTGAATGGAATGTGCCACGAAAACCCCCCATAAGTTTATGTCTCATTACTCCTAGTTCGTTGTTTTAATTTTTTCAATTGGGGTAATGGTTAGAATGTTGCTTGTCCAAGGTGTACACACTCTGGTTCGTCTACATATTCTATATACCTATTTATGTAGAGATCCTCTTCCCGTGTAAATTATTACAGAGTGTTCCGTCAACCTTCGTTGCTATATGGTCGGTCTTTTTGATATATGTATATCATATGTATTTGTATACATATGGTAAGACTAATCTTCATTTATCCATTTCCCCCACCTTTCCTTTTAGATAAGCATAGTTTTTTTTTTTTTTAATAAGTCTGTGATTGACTTTCTCTGTGGAAATATGTTAATTTGTGTCAGTTATAACGCCTATAAGTGATATCATAGGATATAGGACTTTTACTTTCCGACTTACCTCATGTTCTGTGATTATCTCTAAGATCATCTATGGTGCCTCAAAGAGCACTGTTTCATTGTTTTCCATGGCTAGTTTTCATTGTGTACATGGACCACTTCTTCTTTATCCTTTCATCTGTTGATGGACATTTTGGTTGCTTCACTGTCTTGTCTATTGTGAATAAGGCCGCAGTGCAGCTTTTGCAGCCCGGGTCTTCTTCATTCTGGTCTTCTCAGGTGAGAGGCCCATTGGTGCACCTGCTGGATTGAATGATACCTCAATTTTTCCTTTTAAACGCAGCTCCTTTCTGTTCTCATTATTAGCGTTTAACCCTTTTACATCTCACCAGCAGCTAGAGGGTACACAGTTCTCTGAAACCTCTTCAGCATTTATTGTTTGTAGACTTTTTGCCAATGGTCAGTCGACTGGTGCGAGTTGAAAACCTTTTGTAGATTAGATTGCATGAGTCTAATACTTCCTGAGGCTGAGCTTTTATCCGTTTTCCTTTCTTTAAAAAGAGAGTGAGTAAAACTTACCTCTTCATAGTATCTTCTTGAAAATTTTGCCTGTTTTGAATTTTTTTTATCCATTCCCTACCTCAGCACAATTTTGAGGGCAGGTGTCCTTTACAGCCCTGAGTCCTTGTGAATGGTAAGTGACCATTAGCTGTGGGTTAAAAGCTGCTCTTGCGGGAATCGGCCACAAGGCGGCAGCATTTCTCCTTTACCAAATCTGGTTACTAGGGCAACAGAGCCTTACTGGAAGTGGTGTTCTAGGTTGTAAATTAGAATGGAATGTGCGAGGAAAAAGCCCTTTAAGTTTATGTCTCATTACTTCTTGTTGGTATTTTTAACTTAATTTTTATTTTTTATCACAGCAAACTTGATTACAATGTTTTGTTTGTTCTCGGTGTGCAAGATGTGGTTCTTTCACACATATACATATATCTATTCTTCTTCGGATCCTTTTCCCATGTAGGTTATGACACAATGTTGAGTAGTCTTCTCTTGGTATTGCGTAGGTCTTTGGTGATTATATATTTCACATGTGTTTGTATCTCTCTGTTAACCTCAATATGGTAAGGTATCCAATCCTCACACCTTTCTATTTGGTGAACCATAAGTTTTTTTAATGAATCTATGATAGTGTTTCTCTGTGGAAATATCTTTGTTTGTATCATTTTTTAGGTAACCCCTATATGTGATATGATAGGATATGTGTCTTTCTCTTTCTCACTTGCTCCAAATTGCGTGATTACTTCTAGACTCATCTATGGTGCTGCAAATGGCCTTGTTTCATTTTTTCACTAGCTCATATTCCATCTGTACAGGTAGCAGTTCTTCTTTGTCCACCCATCTGTCGGTGGACCTTTTGGTTACTTCCATATCTTGGCTATTGTAATACTATGCAATGCAGATTTGCGTGCCTGTGTCCTTCCAATTCTGTCTTCTTAGTTTATAGGTCCAGGAATAGGTCTGCTGGATCATATGGTAGCTCAATGTTGACCTTTTAAAGGCACCTCTGTTCTGTTCTCCTTAGTGGCTCTTTCCAGGTTACGTCCCACTTAAAGTGGAGGGTATGTATTTCTTCCCAGCACCTTCAGCATTTATTCTTTGTAGTTTCTGCTGATGGTTATTCTGAGTGGTGTGAGCTGATACTTCTTTGTGGTTGAATTTGCATGTGTCTCATAATGCGTAGAAATTGAGCTTTAAGACATGTGCTTTTTAATTTTCCAGCTGTGATTAGAGCTTATTTCTTCAAAGAGTTTTCTTAAAGTATGTGTCACCACTTGAAATATTTTGGCCATTATCTCCCTCAAGACATTTTGAGGGCAGGTTTCATTTACAGCCCTGCAGTACTTGTTCGTATGAAGTGACCATTAGCTCAGGCTTTAAACCTGCTTTTGCAGGTATCGGCCAAAGAGCGGCAGCCTTTCTACGTTCCCCTTGCTGGTACTAGGGAAACAGACCTACCGGCCAGTGGTGTACTTCGGTTATAAATTAGAGTGCAATGTGCCCGGATAAACCCACAAATGTTGATGTCTCCTTGCTTTTGTTTGTTTTTAAATTGAGTTTATATTTATTATTAGAGTAATATTCCATTGTGTACGTGGACCACTTCTTCTTGGTGCATTCCTCGGTTGATGGACATTTTCATTGCTTCCAAGTGCTGGCTATGGTAAATCTTGCTGGCGTACAGGTGTGCCAGCCTGTGACTTTTGGATTCTCATTTTTGCAGGTGCTAGGCCAAGCAGTGGTTGTGATTGATTGACTGGTAGCTCAATGTTTCCCTTTCCAAAGCACCTACACTGTGTTTTCATTAGTGGCTCTTTACATGCCCCCCCGTACAACCGAGGGTATGCATTTCTCCACACTCCCTTCACCATTTGTTTTTTGCAGCATTTTTCCTAATGGCCATTCTGACTGCTGTGAGCTGACAGGTTTTTGTAATATGGGTATGCATGTCATTAAAATTTTTAAAATTCGTCATATTCCTATGCTTTTTTCTTTTCTCTTAAAAGAAAAAACCGTGAGTACAATATAGCTCTTGAAATTGTCTTCTTCGAAGGTTGCCCTCTTCTGAATTTTTTGGTCGATTTTTGACCCCAGAAATTTTCTGGAGGGCAGGTGCCATTTACAGAACTGCAAGTTGGTGAAAATTTAGTGACCTTTTGCAGTGGGTTCAAAGCTGCTGTTGTGGGAAACGGCCACAAGGAGGTAGCATTTCTCCATTCCCCAATCTGGGTACTAGGGCAGCAGAGCCTTTCTGGAAGTCATTGTCCTAGGTTGCAAATTAGAATGGAATTTGCCAGGAGAAATCCCCATAAGTTTATGTCTCATTACTTCTTCTTGGTTTTTAAATTTTTTTTAATCTGGGTAAAGTTTAGTATATTGTTTGTCCTAGGTGTACACAATCTGGTTCACTTGTACATTATGTATGTCTATTAATGTACAGATCCTCTTCCCATGTAAAATATTACAGTGTTCCGTCGACCTCCCTTGCTATATGTTCGGTCTTTTTGATACATGTATATAATATGTATGTGTATATGTATAGTAACACTAATTTTCATTTCTCAATTTCCCCCTCCTTTCCTTTCAGATGAGCATAGTTTGTTTTCTAAGCCTGTGAGTGTCTTTCTCTTTGGAAATATGTTCATCTGTGTCAGTTATTAGATAATGCCATAAGTGATAATATAGGATATAGGTGTTTTGCCTTCCGACCTACTTCATGTTTTGTGATTATCTCCAGGCTCATGTACGGTGCCTCAAAGAGCAGTGCTTCAATGTTTTCCATGGTTAATATTCCATTGTGTGCATGGACCACTTCTTCTTGGTGCATTCCTCTGTTGATGGACATTTTCGTTGCTTCCAAGTGTTGCCTATGGTAAATATTGCTGGAGTGCAGGATTGCCAGCCTGTGATTTTTGATTTTCATTTTCTCAGGTGATAGTCCCAGCAGTGGGTATGATTGATTGACTGGTATGGTAGCTCAACGTTTACCTTTTCAAGGCACCTCAATTGTGTTTTCATTAGTGGCTCTTACCATGTCCCCCTTAGAATCGAGGGTATGCATTTCTCCACAATCACGTCAGCATTTATTGTTTGCAGCATTTTTGTTGATGGCCATTCTGACTGGTGTGAGCTGATAGGTTTTTGTAATTTGGGTTTACATGTCTGTAAAAATTCCTACAATTCATCATTTCTCCACGGCCTTTTCTTTTCTGTTAAAAGAAAAAAGCAAAAAAGGGTTAGTATAATATACCTCTTCCAATTTTCCTTTTGGGAGGTTGCACTCTAGAAATTTTTGGTCGATTTTCGACCTCAGCATTTTTTGGAGGGCCGGTGTCATTTACAGACCTGCAGTTGGTGAATATTTAGTGACCTTTTGCAGTGGGTTTAAAGCTGCTGTTGTGGGAAACGGCCACAAGGATGCAGCATTTCTCCATTCCCAAATCTGGGTACTATGGCAGCAGAGCCGTTCTGGAAGTCGTTTGCCTAGGTTGTAAATTTGAATGGAATGTGCCACGAAAACCCCCCATAAGTTTATGTTTCATTACTCCTAGTTCGTTGTTTTAATTTTTTCAATTGGGGTAATGGTTAGAATGTTGCTTGTCCAAGGTGTACACACTCTGGTTCATCTACATATTCTATATACCTATTTATGTAGAGATCCTCTTCCCGTGTAAATTATTACAGAGTGTTCCGTCAACCTTCCTTGCTATATGGTCGGTCTTTTTGATATATGTATATCATATGTATTTGTATACATATGGTAAGACTAATCTTCATTTATCCATTTCCCCCACCTTTCCTTTTAGATAAGCATAGTTTTTTTTTTTTTTTAATAAGTCTGTGATTGACTTTCTCTGTGGAAATATGTTCATTTGTGTCAGTTATTAGATAACGCCTATAAGTGATATCATAGGATATAGGACTTTTACTTTCCGACTTACCTCATGTTCTGTGATTATCTCTAAGATCATCTATGGTGCCTCAAAGAGCACTGTTTCATTGTTTTCCATGGCTAGTTTTCATTGTGTACATGGACCACTTCTTCTTTATCCTTTCATCTGTTGATGGACATTTTGGTTGCTTCACTGTCTTGTCTATTGTGAATAAGGCCGCAGTGCAGCTTTTGCAGCCCGGGTCTTCTTCATTCTGGTCTTCTCAGGTGAGAGGCCCATTGGTGCACCTGCTGGATTGAATGATACCTCAATTTTTCCTTTTAAACGCAGCTCCTTTCTGTTCTCATTATTAGCGTTTAACCCTTTTACATCTCACCAGCAGCTAGAGGGTACACAGTTCTCTGAAACCTCTTCAGCATTTATTGTTTGTAGACTTTTTGCCAATGGTCAGTCGACTGGTGCGAGTTGAAAACCTTTTGTAGATTAGATTGCATGAGTCTAATACTTCCTGAGGCTGAGCTTTTATCCGTTTTCCTTTCTTTAAAAAGAGAGTGAGTAAAACTTACCTCTTCATAGTATCTTCTTGAAAATTTTGCCTGTTTTGAATTTTTTTTATCCATTCCCTACCTCAGCACAATTTTGAGGGCAGGTGTCCTTTACAGCCCTGAGTCCTTGTGAATGGTAAGTGACCATTAGCTGTGGGTTAAAAGCTGCTCTTGCGGGAATCGGCCACAAGGCGGCAGCATTTCTCCTTTACCAAATCTGGTTACTAGGGCAACAGAGCCTTACTGGAAGTGGTGTTCTAGGTTGTAAATTAGAATGGAATGTGCGAGGAAAAAGCCCTTTAAGTTTATGTCTCATTACTTCTTGTTGGTATTTTTAACTTAATTTTTATTTTTTATCACAGCAAACTTGATTACAATGTTTTGTTTGTTCTCGGTGTGCAAGATGTGGTTCTTTCACACATATACATATATCTATTCTTCTTCGGATCCTTTTCCCATGTAGGTTATGACACAATGTTGAGTAGTCTTCTCTTGGTATTGCGTAGGTCTTTGGTGATTATATATTTCACATGTGTTTGTATCTCTCTGTTAACCTCAATATGGTAAGGTATCCAATCCTCACACCTTTCTATTTGGTGAACCATAAGTTTTTTTAATGAATCTATGATAGTGTTTCTCTGTGGAAATATCTTTGTTTGTATCATTTTTTAGGTAACCCCTATATGTGATATGATAGGATATGTGTCTTTCTCTTTCTCACTTGCTCCAAATTGCGTGATTACTTCTAGACTCATCTATGGTGCTGCAAATGGCCTTGTTTCATTTTTTCACTAGCTCATATTCCATCTGTACAGGTAGCAGTTCTTCTTTGTCCACCCATCTGTCGGTGGACCTTTTGGTTACTTCCATATCTTGGCTATTGTAATACTATGCAATGCAGATTTGCGTGCCTGTGTCCTTCCAATTCTGTCTTCTTAGTTTATAGGTCCAGGAATAGGTCTGCTGGATCATATGGTAGCTCAATGTTGACCTTTTAAAGGCACCTCTGTTCTGTTCTCCTTAGTGGCTCTTTCCAGGTTACGTCCCCCTTAAAGTGGAGGGTATGTATTTCTTCCCAGCACCTTCAGCATTTATTCTTTGTAGTTTCTGCTGATGGTTATTCTGAGTGGTGTGAGCTGATACTTCTTTGTTGTTGAATTTGCATGTGTCTCATAATGCGTAGAAATTGAGCTTTAAGACATGTGCTTTTTAATTTTCCAGCTGTGATTAGAGCTTATTTCTTCAAAGAGTTTTCTTAAAGTATGTGTCACCACTTGAAATATTTTGGCCATTATCTCCCTCAAGACATTTTGAGGGCAGGTTTCATTTACAGCCCTGCAGTACTTGTTCGTATGAAGTGACCATTAGCTCAGGCTTTAAACCTGCTTTTGCAGGTATCGGCCAAAGAGCGGCAGCCTTTCTACGTTCCCCTTGCTGGTACTAGGGAAACAGACCTACCGGCCAGTGGTGTACTTCGGTTATAAATTAGAGTGCAATGTGCCCGGATAAACCCACAAATGTTGATGTCTCCTTGCTTTTGTTTGTTTTTAAATTGAGTTTATATTTATTATTAGAGTAATATTCCATTGTGTACGTGGACCACTTCTTCTTGGTGCATTCCTCGGTTGATGGACATTTTCATTGCTTCCAAGTGCTGGCTATGGTAAATCTTGCTGGCGTACAGGTGTGCCAGCCTGTGACTTTTGGATTCTCATTTTTGCAGGTGCTAGGCCAAGCAGTGGTTGTGATTGATTGACTGGTAGCTCAATGTTTCCCTTTCCAAAGCACCTACACTGTGTTTTCATTAGTGGCTCTTTACATGCCCCCCCGTACAACCGAGGGTATGCATTTCTCCACACTCCCTTCACCATTTGTTTTTTGCAGCATTTTTCCTAATGGCCATTCTGACTGCTGTGAGCTGACAGGTTTTTGTAATATGGGTATGCATGTCATTAAAATTTTTAAAATTCGTCATATTCCTATGCTTTTTTCTTTTCTCTTAAAAGAAAAAACCGTGAGTACAATATAGCTCTTGAAATTGTCTTCTTCGAAGGTTGCCCTCTTCTGAATTTTTTGGTCGATTTTTGACCCCAGAAATTTTCTGGAGGGCAGGTGCCATTTACAGAACTGCAAGTTGGTGAAAATTTAGTGACCTTTTGCAGTGGGTTCAAAGCTGCTGTTGTGGGAAACGGCCACAAGGAGGTAGCATTTCTCCATTCCCCAATCTGGGTACTAGGGCAGCAGAGCCTTTCTGGAAGTCATTGTCCTAGGTTGCAAATTAGAATGGAATTTGCCAGGAGAAATCCCCATAAGTTTATGTCTCATTACTTCTTCTTGGTTTTTAAATTTTTTTTAATCTGGGTAAAGTTTAGTATATTGTTTGTCCTAGGTGTACACAATCTGGTTCATTTGTACATTATGTATGTCTATTAATGTACAGATCCTCTTCCCATGTAAAATATTACAGTGTTCCGTCGACCTCCCTTGCTATATGTTCGGTCTTTTTGATACATGTATATAATATGTATGTGTATATGTATAGTAACACTAATTTTCATTTCTCAATTTCCCCCTCCTTTCCTTTCAGATGAGCATAGTTTGTTTTCTAAGCCTGTGAGTGTCTTTCTCTTTGGAAATATGTTCATCTGTGTCAGTTATTAGATAATGCCATAAGTGATAATATAGGATATAGGTGTTTTGCCTTCCGACCTACTTCATGTTTTGTGATTATCTCCAGGCTCATGTACGGTGCCTCAAAGAGCAGTGCTTCAATGTTTTCCATGGTTAATATTCCATTGTGTGCATGGACCACTTCTTCTTGGTGCATTCCTCTGTTGATGGACATTTTCGTTGCTTCCAAGTGTTGCCTATGGTAAATATTGCTGGAGTGCAGGATTGCCAGCCTGTGATTTTTGATTTTCATTTTCTCAGGTGATAGTCCCAGCAGTGGGTATGATTGATTGACTGGTATGGTAGCTCAACGTTTACCTTTTCAAGGCACCTCAATTGTGTTTTCATTAGTGGCTCTTACCATGTCTCCCTTAGAATCGAGGGTATGCATTTCTCCACAATCACGTCAGCATTTATTGTTTGCAGCATTTTTGTTGATGGCCATTCTGACTGGTGTGAGCTGATAGGTTTTTGTAATTTGGGTTTACATGTCTGTAAAAATTCCTACAATTCATCATTTCTTCACGGCCTTTTCTTTTCTGTTAAAAGAAAAAAGCAAAAAAGGGTTAGTATAATATACCTCTTCCAATTTTCCTTTTGGGAGGTTGCACTCTAGAAATTTTTGGTCGATTTTCGACCTCAGCATTTTTTGGAGGGCCGGTGTCATTTACAGACCTGCAGTTGGTGAATATTTAGTGACCTTTTGCAGTGGGTTTAAAGCTGCTGTTGTGGGAAACGGCCACAAGGATGCAGCATTTCTCCATTCCCAAATCTGGGTACTATGGCAGCAGAGCCGTTCTGGAAGTCGTTTGCCTAGGTTGTAAATTTGAATGGAATGTGCCACGAAAACCCCCCATAAGTTTATGTTTCATTACTCCTAGTTCGTTGTTTTAATTTTTTCAATTGGGGTAATGGTTAGAATGTTGCTTGTCCAAGGTGTACACACTCTGGTTCATCTACATATTCTATATACCTATTTATGTAGAGATCCTCTTCCCGTGTAAATTATTACAGAGTGTTCCGTAAACCTTCCTTGCTATATGGTCGGTCTTTTTGATATATGTATATCATATGTATTTGTATACATATGGTAAGACTAATCTTCATTTATCCATTTCCCCCACCTTTCCTTTTAGATAAGCATAGTTTTTTTTTTTTTTTAATAAGTCTGTGATTGACTTTCTCTGTGGAAATATGTTCATTTGTGTCAGTTATTAGATAACGCCTATAAGTGATATCATAGGATATAGGACTTTTACTTTCCGACTTACCTCATGTTCTGTGATTATCTCTAAGATCATCTATGGTGCCTCAAAGAGCACTGTTTCATTGTTTTCCATGGCTAGTTTTCATTGTGTACATGGACCACTTCTTCTTTATCCTTTCATCTGTTGATGGACATTTTGGTTGCTTCACTGTCTTGTCTATTGTGAATAAGGCCGCAGTGCAGCTTTTGCAGCCCGGGTCTTCTTCATTCTGGTCTTCTCAGGTGAGAGGCCCATTGGTGCACCTGCTGGATTGAATGATACCTCAATTTTTCCTTTTAAACGCAGCTCCTTTCTGTTCTCATTATTAGCGTTTAACCCTTTTACATCTCACCAGCAGCTAGAGGGTACACAGTTCTCTGAAACCTCTTCAGCATTTATTGTTTGTAGACTTTTTGCCAATGGTCAGTCGACTGGTGCGAGTTGAAAACCTTTTGTAGATTAGATTGCATGAGTCTAATACTTCCTGAGGCTGAGCTTTTATCCGTTTTCCTTTCTTTAAAAAGAGAGTGAGTAAAACTTACCTCTTCATAGTATCTTCTTGAAAATTTTGCCTGTTTTGAATTTTTTTTATCCATTCCCTACCTCAGCACAATTTTGAGGGCAGGTGTCCTTTACAGCCCTGAGTCCTTGTGAATGGTAAGTGACCATTAGCTGTGGGTTAAAAGCTGCTCTTGCGGGAATCGGCCACAAGGCGGCAGCATTTCTCCTTTACCAAATCTGGTTACTAGGGCAACAGAGCCTTACTGGAAGTGGTGTTCTAGGTTGTAAATTAGAATGGAATGTGCGAGGAAAAAGCCCTTTAAGTTTATGTCTCATTACTTCTTGTTGGTATTTTTAACTTAATTTTTATTTTTTATCACAGCAAACTTGATTACAATGTTTTGTTTGTTCTCGGTGTGCAAGATGTGGTTCTTTCACACATATACATATATCTATTCTTCTTCGGATCCTTTTCCCATGTAGGTTATGACACAATGTTGAGTAGTCTTCTCTTGGTATTGCGTAGGTCTTTGGTGATTATATATTTCACATGTGTTTGTATCTCTCTGTTAACCTCAATATGGTAAGGTATCCAATCCTCACACCTTTCTATTTGGTGAACCATAAGTTTTTTTAATGAATCTATGATAGTGTTTCTCTGTGGAAATATCTTTGTTTGTATCATTTTTTAGGTAACCCCTATATGTGATATGATAGGATATGTGTCTTTCTCTTTCTCACTTGCTCCAAATTGCGTGATTACTTCTAGACTCATCTATGGTGCTGCAAATGGCATTGTTTCATTTTTTCACTAGCTCATATTCCATCTGTACAGGTAGCAGTTCTTCTTTGTCCACCCATCTGTCGGTGGACCTTTTGGTTACTTCCATATCTTGGCTATTGTAATACTATGCAATGCAGATTTGCGTGCCTGTGTCCTTCCAATTCTGTCTTCTTAGTTTATAGGTCCAGGAATAGGTCTGCTGGATCATATGGTAGCTCAATGTTGACCTTTTAAAGGCACCTCTGTTCTGTTCTCCTTAGTGGCTCTTTCCAGGTTACGTCCCACTTAAAGTGGAGGGTATGTATTTCTTCCCAGCACCTTCAGCATTTTTTCTTTGTAGTTTCTGCTGATGGTTATTCTGAGTGGTGTGAGCTGATACTTCTTTGTGGTTGAATTTGCATGTGTCTCATAATGCGTAGAAATTGAGCTTTAAGACATGTGCTTTTTAATTTTCCAGCTGTGATTAGAGCTTATTTCTTCAAAGAGTTTTCTTAAAGTATGTGTCACCACTTGAAATATTTTGGCCATTATCTCCCTCAAGACATTTTGAGGGCAGGTTTCATTTACAGCCCTGCAGTACTTGTTCGTATGAAGTGACCATTAGCTCAGGCTTTAAACCTGCTTTTGCAGGTATCGGCCAAAGAGCGGCAGCCTTTCTACGTTCCCCTTGCTGGTACTAGGGAAACAGACCTACCGGCCAGTGGTGTACTTCGGTTATAAATTAGAGTGCAATGTGCCCGGATAAACCCACAAATGTTGATGTCTCCTTGCTTTTGTTTGTTTTTAAATTGAGTTTATATTTATTATTAGAGTAATATTCCATTGTGTACGTGGACCACTTCTTCTTGGTGCATTCCTCGGTTGATGGACATTTTCATTGCTTCCAAGTGCTGGCTATGGTAAATCTTGCTGGCGTACAGGTGTGCCAGCCTGTGACTTTTGGATTCTCATTTTTGCAGGTGCTAGGCCAAGCAGTGGTTGTGATTGATTGACTGGTAGCTCAATGTTTCCCTTTCCAAAGCACCTACACTGTGTTTTCATTAGTGGCTCTTTACATGCCCCCCCGTACAACCGAGGGTATGCATTTCTCCACACTCCCTTCACCATTTGTTTTTTGCAGCATTTTTCCTAATGGCCATTCTGACTGCTGTGAGCTGACAGGTTTTTGTAATATGGGTATGCATGTCATTAAAATTTTTAAAATTCGTCATATTCCTATGCTTTTTTCTTTTCTCTTAAAAGAAAAAACCGTGAGTACAATATAGCTCTTGAAATTGTCTTCTTCGAAGGTTGCCCTCTTCTGAATTTTTTGGTCGATTTTTGACCCCAGAAATTTTCTGGAGGGCAGGTGCCATTTACAGAACTGCAAGTTGGTGAAAATTTAGTGACCTTTTGCAGTGGGTTCAAAGCTGCTGTTGTGGGAAACGGCCACAAGGAGGTAGCATTTCTCCATTCCCCAATCTGGGTACTAGGGCAGCAGAGCCTTTCTGGAAGTCATTGTCCTAGGTTGCAAATTAGAATGGAATTTGCCAGGAGAAATCCCCATAAGTTTATGTCTCATTACTTCTTCTTGGTTTTTAAATTTTTTTTTAATCTGGGTAAAGTTTAGAATATTGTTTGTCCTAGGTGTACACAATCTGGTTCATTTGTACATTATGTCTGTCTATTAATGTACAGATCCTCTTCCCATGTAAAATATTACAGTGTTCCGTCGACCTCCCTTGCTATATGTTCGGTCTCTTTGATACATGTATATAATATGTATGTGTATATGTATAGTAACACTAATCTTCATTTCTCAATTTCCCCCCTCCTTTCCTTTCAGATGAGGATAGTTTGTTTTCTAAGCCTGTGAGTGTCTTTCTCTTTGGAAATATGTTCATCTGTGTCAGTTATTAGATAATGCCATAAGTGACAATATTGGATATAGGTGTTTTGCCTTCCGACCTACTTCATGTTTTGTGATTATCTCCAGGCTCATGTACGGTGCCTCAAAGAGCAGTGCTTCAATGTTTTCCATGGCTAATATTCCATTGTGTGCATGGACCACTTCTTCTTGGTGCATTCCTCTGTTGATGGACATTTTCGTTGCTTCCAAGTGTTGCCTCTGGTAAGTATTGCTGGAGTGCAGGATTGCCAGCCTGTGATTTTTGATTTTCATTTTCTCAGGTGATAGACCCAGCAGTGGGTATGATTGATTGACTGGTATGGTAGCTCAACGTTTACCTTTTCAAGGCACCTCAATTGTGTTTTCATTAGTGGCTCTTACCATGTCCCCCTTAGAATCGAGGGTATGCATTTCTCCACAATCACGTCAGCATTTATTGTTTGCAGCATTTTTGTTGATGGCCATTCTGACTGGTGTGAGCTGATAGGTTTTTGTAATTTGGGTTTACATGTCTGTAAAAATTCCTACAATTCATCATTTCTCCACGGCCTTTTCTTTTCTGTTAAAAGAAAAAAGCAAAAAAGGGTTAGTATAATATACCTCTTCCAATTTTCCTTTTGGGAGGTTGCACTCTAGAAATTTTTGGTCGATTTTCGACCTCAGCATTTTTTGGAGGGCCGGTGTCATTTACAGACCTGCAGTTGGTGAATATTTAGTGACCTTTTGCAGTGGGTTTAAAGCTGCTGTTGTGGGAAACGGCCACAAGGATGCAGCATTTCTCCATTCCCAAATCTGGGTACTAGGGCAGCAGAGCCGTTCTGGAAGTCGTTTGCCTAGGTTGTAAATTTGAATGGAATGTGCCAGGAAAACCCCCCATAAGTTTATGTCTCATTACTCCTAGTTCGTTGTTTTAATTTTTTCAGTTGGGGTAATGGTTAGAATGTTGCTTGTCCAAGGTGTACACACTCTGGTTCATCTCCATATTCTATATACCTATTTATGTAGAGATCCTCTCCCCGTGTAAATTATTACAGAGTGTTCCGTAAACCTTCCTTGCTATATGGTCGGTCTTTTTGATATATGTATATCATATGTATTTGTATACATATGCTAAGACTAATCTTCATTTATCCATTTCCCCCACCTTTCCTTTTAGATAAGCATAGTTTTTTTTTTAATAAGTCTGTGATTGACTTTCTCTGTGGAAATATGTTCATTTGTGTCAGTTATTAGATAACGCCTATAAGTGATATCATAGGATATAGGACTTTTACTTTCCGACTTACCTCATGTTCTGTGATTATCTCTAAGATCATCTATGGTGCCTCAAAGAGCACTGTTTCATTGTTTTCCATGGCTAGTTTTCATTGTGTACATGGACCACTTCTTCTTTATCCTTTCATCTGTTGATGGACATTTTGGTTGCTTCACTGTCTTGTCTATTGTGAATAAGGCCGCAGTGCAGCTTTTGCAGCCCGGGTCTTCTTCATTCTGGTCTTCTCAGGTGAGAGGCCCATTGGTGCACCTGCTGGATTGAATGATACCTCAATTTTTCCTTTTAAACGCAGCTCCTTTCTGTTCTCATTATTAGCGTTTAACCCTTTTACATCTCACCAGCAGCTAGAGGGTACACAGTTCTCTGAAACCTCTTCAGCATTTATTGTTTGTAGACTTTTTGCCAATGGTCAGTCGACTGGTGCGAGTTGAAAACCTTTTGTAGATTAGATTGCATGAGTCTAATACTTCCTGAGGCTGAGCTTTTATCCGTTTTCCTTTCTTTAAAAAGAGAGTGAGTAAAACTTACCTCTTCATAGTATCTTCTTGAAAATTTTGCCTGTTTTGAATTTTTTTTATCCATTCCCTACCTCAGCACAATTTTGAGGGCAGGTGTCCTTTACAGCCCTGAGTCCTTGTGAATGGTAAGTGACCATTAGCTGTGGGTTAAAAGCTGCTCTTGCGGGAATCGGCCACAAGGCGGCAGCATTTCTCCTTTACCAAATCTGGTTACTAGGGCAACAGAGCCTTACTGGAAGTGGTGTTCTAGGTTGTAAATTAGAATGGAATGTGCGAGGAAAAAGCCCTTTAAGTTTATGTCTCATTACTTCTTGTTGGTATTTTTAACTTAATTTTTATTTTTTATCACAGCAAACTTGATTACAATGTTTTGTTTGTTCTCGGTGTGCAAGATGTGGTTCTTTCACACATATACATATATCTATTCTTCTTCGGATCCTTTTCCCATGTAGGTTATGACACAATGTTGAGTAGTCTTCTCTTGGTATTGCGTAGGTCTTTGGTGATTATATATTTCACATGTGTTTGTATCTCTCTGTTAACCTCAATATGGTAAGGTATCCAATCCTCACACCTTTCTATTTGGTGAACCATAAGTTTTTTTAATGAATCTATGATAGTGTTTCTCTGTGGAAATATCTTTGTTTGTATCATTTTTTAGGTAACCCCTATATGTGATATGATAGGATATGTGTCTTTCTCTTTCTCACTTGCTCCAAATTGCGTGATTACTTCTAGACTCATCTATGGTGCTGCAAATGGCATTGTTTCATTTTTTCACTAGCTCATATTCCATCTGTACAGGTAGCAGTTCTTCTTTGTCCACCCATCTGTCGGTGGACCTTTTGGTTACTTCCATATCTTGGCTATTGTAATACTATGCAATGCAGATTTGCGTGCCTGTGTCCTTCCAATTCTGTCTTCTTAGTTTATAGGTCCAGGAATAGGTCTGCTGGATCATATGGTAGCTCAATGTTGACCTTTTAAAGGCACCTCTGTTCTGTTCTCCTTAGTGGCTCTTTCCAGGTTACGTCCCACTTAAAGTGGAGGGTATGTATTTCTTCCCAGCACCTTCAGCATTTTTTCTTTGTAGTTTCTGCTGATGGTTATTCTGAGTGGTGTGAGCTGATACTTCTTTGTGGTTGAATTTGCATGTGTCTCATAATGCGTAGAAATTGAGCTTTAAGACATGTGCTTTTTAATTTTCCAGCTGTGATTAGAGCTTATTTCTTCAAAGAGTTTTCTTAAAGTATGTGTCACCACTTGAAATATTTTGGCCATTATCTCCCTCAAGACATTTTGAGGGCAGGTTTCATTTACAGCCCTGCAGTACTTGTTCGTATGAAGTGACCATTAGCTCAGGCTTTAAACCTGCTTTTGCAGGTATCGGCCAAAGAGCGGCAGCCTTTCTACGTTCCCCTTGCTGGTACTAGGGAAACAGACCTACCGGCCAGTGGTGTACTTCGGTTATAAATTAGAGTGCAATGTGCCCGGATAAACCCACAAATGTTGATGTCTCCTTGCTTTTGTTTGTTTTTAAATTGAGTTTATATTTATTATTAGAGTAATATTCCATTGTGTACGTGGACCACTTCTTCTTGGTGCATTCCTCGGTTGATGGACATTTTCATTGCTTCCAAGTGCTGGCTATGGTAAATCTTGCTGGCGTACAGGTGTGCCAGCCTGTGACTTTTGGATTCTCATTTTTGCAGGTGCTAGGCCAAGCAGTGGTTGTGATTGATTGACTGGTAGCTCAATGTTTCCCTTTCCAAAGCACCTACACTGTGTTTTCATTAGTGGCTCTTTACATGCCCCCCCGTACAACCGAGGGTATGCATTTCTCCACACTCCCTTCACCATTTGTTTTTTGCAGCATTTTTCCTAATGGCCATTCTGACTGCTGTGAGCTGACAGGTTTTTGTAATATGGGTATGCATGTCATTAAAATTTTTAAAATTCGTCATATTCCTATGCTTTTTTCTTTTCTCTTAAAAGAAAAAACCGTGAGTACAATATAGCTCTTGAAATTGTCTTCTTCGAAGGTTGCCCTCTTCTGAATTTTTTGGTCGATTTTTGACCCCAGAAATTTTCTGGAGGGCAGGTGCCATTTACAGAACTGCAAGTTGGTGAAAATTTAGTGACCTTTTGCAGTGGGTTCAAAGCTGCTGTTGTGGGAAACGGCCACAAGGAGGTAGCATTTCTCCATTCCCCAATCTGGGTACTAGGGCAGCAGAGCCTTTCTGGAAGTCATTGTCCTAGGTTGCAAATTAGAATGGAATTTGCCAGGAGAAATCCCCATAAGTTTATGTCTCATTACTTCTTCTTGGTTTTTAAATTTTTTTTAATCTGGGTAAAGTTTAGTATATTGTTTGTCCTAGGTGTACACAATCTTGTTCACTTGTACATTATGTATGTCTATTAATGTACAGATCCTCTTCCCATGTAAAATATTACAGTGTTCCGTCGACCTCCCTTGCTATATGTTCGGTCTTTTTGATACATGTATATAATATGTATGTGTATATGTATAGTAACACTAATTTTCATTTCTCAATTTCCCCCTCCTTTCCTTTCAGATGAGCATAGTTTGTTTTCTAAGCCTGTGAGTGTCTTTCTCTTTGGAAATATGTTCATCTGTGTCAGTTATTAGATAATGCCATAAGTGATAATATAGGATATAGGTGTTTTGCCTTCCGACCTACTTCATGTTTTGTGATTATCTCCAGGCTCATGTACGGTGCCTCAAAGAGCAGTGCTTCAATGTTTTCCATGGTTAATATTCCATTGTGTGCATGGACCACTTCTTCTTGGTGCATTCCTCTGTTGATGGACATTTTCGTTGCTTCCAAGTGTTGCCTATGGTAAATATTGCTGGAGTGCAGGATTGCCAGCCTGTGATTTTTGATTTTCATTTTCTCAGGTGATAGTCCCAGCAGTGGGTATGATTGATTGACTGGTATGGTAGCTCAACGTTTACCTTTTCAAGGCACCTCAATTGTGTTTTCATTAGTGGCTCTTACCATGTCCCCCTTAGAATCGAGGGTATGCATTTCTCCACAATCACGTCAGCATTTATTGTTTGCAGCATTTTTGTTGATGGCCATTCTGACTGGTGTGAGCTGATAGGTTTTTGTAATTTGGGTTTACATGTCTGTAAAAATTCCTACAATTCATCATTTCTCCACGGCCTTTTCTTTTCTGTTAAAAGAAAGAAGCAAAAAAGGGTTAGTATAATATACCTCTTCCAATTTTCCTTTTGGGAGGTTGCACTCTAGAAATTTTTGGTCGATTTTCGACCTCAGCATTTTTTGGAGGGCCGGTGTCATTTACAGACCTGCAGTTGGTGAATATTTAGTGACCTTTTGCAGTGGGTTTAAAGCTGCTGTTGTGGGAAACGGCCACAAGGATGCAGCATTTCTCCATTCCCAAATCTGGGTACTATGGCAGCAGAGCCGTTCTGGAAGTCGTTTGCCTAGGTTGTAAATTTGAATGGAATGTGCCACGAAAACCCCCCATAAGTTTATGTTTCATTACTCCTAGTTCGTTGTTTTAATTTTTTCAATTGGGGTAATGGTTAGAATGTTGCTTGTCCAAGGTGTACACACTCTGGTTCATCTACATATTCTATATACCTATTTATGTAGAGATCCTCTTCCCGTGTAAATTATTACAGAGTGTTCCGTCAACCTTCCTTGCTATATGGTCGGTCTTTTTGATATATGTATATCATATGTATTTGTATACATATGGTAAGACTAATCTTCATTTATCCATTTCCCCCACCTTTCCTTTTAGATAAGCATAGTTTTTTTTTTTTTTAATAAGTCTGTGATTGACTTTCTCTGTGGAAATATGTTCATTTGTGTCAGTTATTAGATAACGCCTATAAGTGATATCATAGGATATAGGACTTTTACTTTCCGACTTACCTCATGTTCTGTGATTATCTCTAAGATCATCTATGGTGCCTCAAAGAGCACTGTTTCATTGTTTTCCATGGCTAGTTTTCATTGTGTACATGGACCACTTCTTCTTTATCCTTTCATCTGTTGATGGACATTTTGGTTGCTTCACTGTCTTGTCTATTGTGAATAAGGCCGCAGTGCAGCTTTTGCAGCCCGGGTCTTCTTCATTCTGGTCTTCTCAGGTGAGAGGCCCATTGGTGCACCTGCTGGATTGAATGATACCTCAATTTTTCCTTTTAAACGCAGCTCCTTTCTGTTCTCATTATTAGCGTTTAACCCTTTTACATCTCACCAGCAGCTAGAGGGTACACAGTTCTCTGAAACCTCTTCAGCATTTATTGTTTGTAGACTTTTTGCCAATGGTCAGTCGACTGGTGCGAGTTGAAAACCTTTTGTAGATTAGATTGCATGAGTCTAATACTTCCTGAGGCTGAGCTTTTATCCGTTTTCCTTTCTTTAAAAAGAGAGTGAGTAAAACTTACCTCTTCATAGTATCTTCTTGAAAATTTTGCCTGTTTTGAATTTTTTTTATCCATTCCCTACCTCAGCACAATTTTGAGGGCAGGTGTCCTTTACAGCCCTGAGTCCTTGTGAATGGTAAGTGACCATTAGCTGTGGGTTAAAAGCTGCTCTTGCGGGAATCGGCCACAAGGCGGCAGCATTTCTCCTTTACCAAATCTGGTTACTAGGGCAACAGAGCCTTACTGGAAGTGGTGTTCTAGGTTGTAAATTAGAATGGAATGTGCGAGGAAAAAGCCCTTTAAGTTTATGTCTCATTACTTCTTGTTGGTATTTTTAACTTAATTTTTATTTTTTATCACAGCAAACTTGATTACAATGTTTTGTTTGTTCTCGGTGTGCAAGATGTGGTTCTTTCACACATATACATATATCTATTCTTCTTCGGATCCTTTTCCCATGTAGGTTATGACACAATGTTGAGTAGTCTTCTCTTGGTATTGCGTAGGTCTTTGGTGATTATATATTTCACATGTGTTTGTATCTCTCTGTTAACCTCAATATGGTAAGGTATCCAATCCTCACACCTTTCTATTTGGTGAACCATAAGTTTTTTTAATGAATCTATGATAGTGTTTCTCTGTGGAAATATCTTTGTTTGTATCATTTTTTAGGTAACCCCTATATGTGATATGATAGGATATGTGTCTTTCTCTTTCTCACTTGCTCCAAATTGCGTGATTACTTCTAGACTCATCTATGGTGCTGCAAATGGCATTGTTTCATTTTTTCACTAGCTCATATTCCATCTGTACAGGTAGCAGTTCTTCTTTGTCCACCCATCTGTCGGTGGACCTTTTGGTTACTTCCATATCTTGGCTATTGTAATACTATGCAATGCAGATTTGCGTGCCTGTGTCCTTCCAATTCTGTCTTCTTAGTTTATAGGTCCAGGAATAGGTCTGCTGGATCATATGGTAGCTCAATGTTGACCTTTTAAAGGCACCTCTGTTCTGTTCTCCTTAGTGGCTCTTTCCAGGTTACGTCCCACTTAAAGTGGAGGGTATGTATTTCTTCCCAGCACCTTCAGCATTTTTTCTTTGTAGTTTCTGCTGATGGTTATTCTGAGTGGTGTGAGCTGATACTTCTTTGTGGTTGAATTTGCATGTGTCTCATAATGCGTAGAAATTGAGCTTTAAGACATGTGCTTTTTAATTTTCCAGCTGTGATTAGAGCTTATTTCTTCAAAGAGTTTTCTTAAAGTATGTGTCACCACTTGAAATATTTTGGCCATTATCTCCCTCAAGACATTTTGAGGGCAGGTTTCATTTACAGCCCTGCAGTACTTGTTCGTATGAAGTGACCATTAGCTCAGGCTTTAAACCTGCTTTTGCAGGTATCGGCCAAAGAGCGGCAGCCTTTCTACGTTCCCCTTGCTGGTACTAGGGAAACAGACCTACCGGCCGGTGGTGTACTTCGGTTATAAATTAGAGTGCAATGTGCCCGGATAAACCCACAAATGTTGATGTCTCCTTGCTTTTGTTTGTTTTTAAATTGAGTTTATATTTATTATTAGAGTAATATTCCATTGTGTACGTGGACCACTTCTTCTTGGTGCATTCCTCGGTTGATGGACATTTTCATTGCTTCCAAGTGCTGGCTATGGTAAATCTTGCTGGCGTACAGGTGTGCCAGCCTGTGACTTTTGGATTCTCATTTTTGCAGGTGCTAGGCCAAGCAGTGGTTGTGATTGATTGACTGGTAGCTCAATGTTTCCCTTTCCAAAGCACCTACACTGTGTTTTCATTAGTGGCTCTTTACATGCCCCCCCGTACAACCGAGGGTATGCATTTCTCCACACTCCCTTCACCATTTGTTTTTTGCAGCATTTTTCCTAATGGCCATTCTGACTGCTGTGAGCTGACAGGTTTTTGTAATATGGGTATGCATGTCATTAAAATTTTTAAAATTCGTCATATTCCTATGCTTTTTTCTTTTCTCTTAAAAGAAAAAACCGTGAGTACAATATAGCTCTTGAAATTGTCTTCTTCGAAGGTTGCCCTCTTCTGAATTTTTTGGTCGATTTTTGACCCCAGAAATTTTCTGGAGGGCAGGTGCCATTTACAGAACTGCAAGTTGGTGAAAATTTAGTGACCTTTTGCAGTGGGTTCAAAGCTGCTGTTGTGGGAAACGGCCACAAGGAGGTAGCATTTCTCCATTCCCCAATCTGGGTACTAGGGCAGCAGAGCCTTTCTGGAAGTCATTGTCCTAGGTTGCAAATTAGAATGGAATTTGCCAGGAGAAATCCCCATAAGTTTATGTCTCATTACTTCTTCTTGGTTTTTAAATTTTTTTTTAATCTGGGTAAAGTTTAGTATATTGTTTGTCCTAGGTGTACACAATCTGGTTCATTTGTACATTATGTATGTCTATTAATGTACAGATCCTCTTCCCATGTAAAATATTACAGTGTTCCATCGACCTCCCTTGCTATATGTTCGGTCTTTTTGATACATGTATATAATATGTATGTGTATATGTATAGTAACACTAATTTTCATTTCTCAATTTCCCCCTCCTTTCCTTTCAGATGAGCATAGTTTGTTTTCTAAGCCTGTGAGTGTCTTTCTCTTTGGAAATATGTTCATCTGTGTCAGTTATTAGATAATGCCATAAGTGATAATATAGGATATAGGTGTTTTGCCTTCCGACCTACTTCATGTTTTGTGATTATCTCCAGGCTCATGTACGGTGCCTCAAAGAGCAGTGCTTCAATGTTTTCCATGGTTAATATTCCATTGTGTGCATGGACCACTTCTTCTTGGTGCATTCCTCTGTTGATGGACATTTTCGTTGCTTCCAAGTGTTGCCTATGGTAAATATTGCTGGAGTGCAGGATTGCCAGCCTGTGATTTTTGATTTTCATTTTCTCAGGTGATAGTCCCAGCAGTGGGTATGATTGATTGACTGGTATGGTAGCTCAACGTTTACCTTTTCAAGGCACCTCAATTGTGTTTTCATTAGTGGCTCTTACCATGTCTCCCTTAGAATCGAGGGTATGCATTTCTCCACAATCACGTCAGCATTTATTGTTTGCAGCATTTTTGTTGATGGCCATTCTGACTGGTGTGAGCTGATAGGTTTTTGTAATTTGGGTTTACATGTCTGTAAAAATTCCTACAATTCATCATTTCTCCACGGCCTTTTCTTTTCTGTTAAAAGAAAAAAGCAAAAAAGGGTTAGTATAATATACCTCTTCCAATTTTCCTTTTGGGAGGTTGCACTCTAGAAATTTTTGGTCGATTTTCGACCTCAGCATTTTTTGGAGGGCCGGTGTCATTTACAGACCTGCAGTTGGTGAATATTTAGTGACCTTTTGCAGTGGGTTTAAAGCTGCTGTTGTGGGAAACGGCCACAAGGATGCAGCATTTCTCCATTCCCAAATCTGGGTACTATGGCAGCAGAGCCGTTCTGGAAGTCGTTTGCCTAGGTTGTAAATTTGAATGGAATGTGCCACGAAAACCCCCCATAAGTTTATGTTTCATTACTCCTAGTTCGTTGTTTTAATTTTTTCAATTGGGGTAATGGTTAGAATGTTGCTTGTCCAAGGTGTACACACTCTGGTTCATCTACATATTCTATATACCTATTTATGTAGAGATCCTCTTCCCGTGTAAATTATTACAGAGTGTTCCGTCAACCTTCCTTGCTATATGGTCGGTCTTTTTGATATATGTATATCATATGTATTTGTATACATATGGTAAGACTAATCTTCATTTATCCATTTCCCCCACCTTTCCTTTTAGATAAGCATAGTTTTTTTTTTTTTTAATAAGTCTGTGATTGACTTTCTCTGTGGAAATATGTTCATTTGTGTCAGTTATTAGATAACGCCTATAAGTGATATCATAGGATATAGGACTTTTACTTTCCGACTTACCTCATGTTCTGTGATTATCTCTAAGATCATCTATGGTGCCTCAAAGAGCACTGTTTCATTGTTTTCCATGGCTAGTTTTCATTGTGTACATGGACCACTTCTTCTTTATCCTTTCATCTGTTGATGGACATTTTGGTTGCTTCACTGTCTTGTCTATTGTGAATAAGGCCGCAGTGCAGCTTTTGCAGCCCGGGTCTTCTTCATTCTGGTCTTCTCAGGTGAGAGGCCCATTGGTGCACCTGCTGGATTGAATGATACCTCAATTTTTCCTTTTAAACGCAGCTCCTTTCTGTTCTCATTATTAGCGTTTAACCCTTTTACATCTCACCAGCAGCTAGAGGGTACACAGTTCTCTGAAACCTCTTCAGCATTTATTGTTTGTAGACTTTTTGCCAATGGTCAGTCGACTGGTGCGAGTTGAAAACCTTTTGTAGATTAGATTGCATGAGTCTAATACTTCCTGAGGCTGAGCTTTTATCCGTTTTCCTTTCTTTAAAAAGAGAGTGAGTAAAACTTACCTCTTCATAGTATCTTCTTGAAAATTTTGCCTGTTTTGAATTTTTTTTATCCATTCCCTACCTCAGCACAATTTTGAGGGCAGGTGTCCTTTACAGCCCTGAGTCCTTGTGAATGGTAAGTGACCATTAGCTGTGGGTTAAAAGCTGCTCTTGCGGGAATCGGCCACAAGGCGGCAGCATTTCTCCTTTACCAAATCTGGTTACTAGGGCAACAGAGCCTTACTGGAAGTGGTGTTCTAGGTTGTAAATTAGAATGGAATGTGCGAGGAAAAAGCCCTTTAAGTTTATGTCTCATTACTTCTTGTTGGTATTTTTAACTTAATTTTTATTTTTTATCACAGCAAACTTGATTACAATGTTTTGTTTGTTCTCGGTGTGCAAGATGTGGTTCTTTCACACATATACATATATCTATTCTTCTTCGGATCCTTTTCCCATGTAGGTTATGACACAATGTTGAGTAGTCTTCTCTTGGTATTGCGTAGGTCTTTGGTGATTATATATTTCACATGTGTTTGTATCTCTCTGTTAACCTCAATATGGTAAGGTATCCAATCCTCACACCTTTCTATTTGGTGAACCATAAGTTTTTTTAATGAATCTATGATAGTGTTTCTCTGTGGAAATATCTTTGTTTGTATCATTTTTTAGGTAACCCCTATATGTGATATGATAGGATATGTGTCTTTCTCTTTCTCACTTGCTCCAAATTGCGTGATTACTTCTAGACTCATCTATGGTGCTGCAAATGGCCTTGTTTCATTTTTTCACTAGCTCATATTCCATCTGTACAGGTAGCAGTTCTTCTTTGTCCACCCATCTGTCGGTGGACCTTTTGGTTACTTCCATATCTTGGCTATTGTAATACTATGCAATGCAGATTTGCGTGCCTGTGTCCTTCCAATTCTGTCTTCTTAGTTTATAGGTCCAGGAATAGGTCTGCTGGATCATATGGTAGCTCAATGTTGACCTTTTAAAGGCACCTCTGTTCTGTTCTCCTTAGTGGCTCTTTCCAGGTTACGTCCCACTTAAAGTGGAGGGTATGTATTTCTTCCCAGCACCTTCAGCATTTTTTCTTTGTAGTTTCTGCTGATGGTTATTCTGAGTGGTGTGAGCTGATACTTCTTTGTGGTTGAATTTGCATGTGTCTCATAATGCGTAGAAATTGAGCTTTAAGACATGTGCTTTTTAATTTTCCAGCTGTGATTAGAGCTTATTTCTTCAAAGAGTTTTCTTAAAGTATGTGTCACCACTTGAAATATTTTGGCCATTATCTCCCTCAAGACATTTTGAGGGCAGGTTTCATTTACAGCCCTGCAGTACTTGTTCGTATGAAGTGACCATTAGCTCAGGCTTTAAACCTGCTTTTGCAGGTATCGGCCAAAGAGCGGCAGCCTTTCTACGTTCCCCTTGCTGGTACTAGGGAAACAGACCTACCGGCCGGTGGTGTACTTCGGTTATAAATTAGAGTGCAATGTGCCCGGATAAACCCACAAATGTTGATGTCTCCTTGCTTTTGTTTGTTTTTAAATTGAGTTTATATTTATTATTAGAGTAATATTCCATTGTGTACGTGGACCACTTCTTCTTGGTGCATTCCTCGGTTGATGGACATTTTCATTGCTTCCAAGTGCTGGCTATGGTAAATCTTGCTGGCGTACAGGTGTGCCAGCCTGTGACTTTTGGATTCTCATTTTTGCAGGTGCTAGGCCAAGCAGTGGTTGTGATTGATTGACTGGTAGCTCAATGTTTCCCTTTCCAAAGCACCTACACTGTGTTTTCATTAGTGGCTCTTTACATGCCCCCCCGTACAACCGAGGGTATGCATTTCTCCACACTCCCTTCACCATTTGTTTTTTGCAGCATTTTTCCTAATGGCCATTCTGACTGCTGTGAGCTGACAGGTTTTTGTAATATGGGTATGCATGTCATTAAAATTTTTAAAATTCGTCATATTCCTATGCTTTTTTCTTTTCTCTTAAAAGAAAAAACCGTGAGTACAATATAGCTCTTGAAATTGTCTTCTTCGAAGGTTGCCCTCTTCTGAATTTTTTGGTCGATTTTTGACCCCAGAAATTTTCTGGAGGGCAGGTGCCATTTACAGAACTGCAAGTTGGTGAAAATTTAGTGACCTTTTGCAGTGGGTTCAAAGCTGCTGTTGTGGGAAACGGCCACAAGGAGGTAGCATTTCTCCATTCCCCAATCTGGGTACTAGGGCAGCAGAGCCTTTCTGGAAGTCATTGTCCTAGGTTGCAAATTAGAATGGAATTTGCCAGGAGAAATCCCCATAAGTTTATGTCTCATTACTTCTTCTTGGTTTTTAAATTTTTTTTTAATCTGGGTAAAGTTTAGTATATTGTTTGTCCTAGGTGTACACAATCTGGTTCATTTGTACATTATGTATGTCTATTAATGTACAGATCCTCTTCCCATGTAAAATATTACAGTGTTCCGTCGACCTCCCTTGCTATATGTTCGGTCTTTTTGATACATGTATATAATATGTATGTGTATATGTATAGTAACACTAATTTTCATTTCTCAATTTCCCCCTCCTTTCCTTTCAGATGAGCATAGTTTGTTTTCTAAGCCTGTGAGTGTCTTTCTCTTTGGAAATATGTTCATCTGTGTCAGTTATTAGATAATGCCATAAGTGATAATATAGGATATAGGTGTTTTGCCTTCCGACCTACTTCATGTTTTGTGATTATCTCCAGGCTCATGTACGGTGCCTCAAAGAGCAGTGCTTCAATGTTTTCCATGGTTAATATTCCATTGTGTGCATGGACCACTTCTTCTTGGTGCATTCCTCTGTTGATGGACATTTTCGTTGCTTCCAAGTGTTGCCTATGGTAAATATTGCTGGAGTGCAGGATTGCCAGCCTGTGATTTTTGATTTTCATTTTCTCAGGTGATAGTCCCAGCAGTGGGTATGATTGATTGACTGGTATGGTAGCTCAACGTTTACCTTTTCAAGGCACCTCAATTGTGTTTTCATTAGTGGCTCTTACCATGTCTCCCTTAGAATCGAGGGTATGCATTTCTCCACAATCACGTCAGCATTTATTGTTTGCAGCATTTTTGTTGATGGCCATTCTGACTGGTGTGAGCTGATAGGTTTTTGTAATTTGGGTTTACATGTCTGTAAAAATTCCTACAATTCATCATTTCTCCACGGCCTTTTCTTTTCTGTTAAAAGAAAAAAGCAAAAAAGGGTTAGTATAATATACCTCTTCCAATTTTCCTTTTGGGAGGTTGCACTCTAGAAATTTTTGGTCGATTTTCGACCTCAGCATTTTTTGGAGGGCCGGTGTCATTTACAGACCTGCAGTTGGTGAATATTTAGTGACCTTTTGCAGTGGGTTTAAAGCTGCTGTTGTGGGAAACGGCCACAAGGATGCAGCATTTCTCCATTCCCAAATCTGGGTACTATGGCAGCAGAGCCGTTCTGGAAGTCGTTTGCCTAGGTTGTAAATTTGAATGGAATGTGCCACGAAAACCCCCCATAAGTTTATGTTTCATTACTCCTAGTTCGTTGTTTTAATTTTTTCAATTGGGGTAATGGTTAGAATGTTGCTTGTCCAAGGTGTACACACTCTGGTTCATCTACATATTCTATATACCTATTTATGTAGAGATCCTCTTCCCGTGTAAATTATTACAGAGTGTTCCGTCAACCTTCCTTGCTATATGGTCGGTCTTTTTGATATATGTATATCATATGTATTTGTATACATATGGTAAGACTAATCTTCATTTATCCATTTCCCCCACCTTTCCTTTTAGATAAGCATAGTTTTTTTTTTTTTTAATAAGTCTGTGATTGACTTTCTCTGTGGAAATATGTTCATTTGTGTCAGTTATTAGATAACGCCTATAAGTGATATCATAGGATATAGGACTTTTACTTTCCGACTTACCTCATGTTCTGTGATTATCTCTAAGATCATCTATGGTGCCTCAAAGAGCACTGTTTCATTGTTTTCCATGGCTAGTTTTCATTGTGTACATGGACCACTTCTTCTTTATCCTTTCATCTGTTGATGGACATTTTGGTTGCTTCACTGTCTTGTCTATTGTGAATAAGGCCGCAGTGCAGCTTTTGCAGCCCGGGTCTTCTTCATTCTGGTCTTCTCAGGTGAGAGGCCCATTGGTGCACCTGCTGGATTGAATGATACCTCAATTTTTCCTTTTAAACGCAGCTCCTTTCTGTTCTCATTATTAGCGTTTAACCCTTTTACATCTCACCAGCAGCTAGAGGGTACACAGTTCTCTGAAACCTCTTCAGCATTTATTGTTTGTAGACTTTTTGCCAATGGTCAGTCGACTGGTGCGAGTTGAAAACCTTTTGTAGATTAGATTGCATGAGTCTAATACTTCCTGAGGCTGAGCTTTTATCCGTTTTCCTTTCTTTAAAAAGAGAGTGAGTAAAACTTACCTCTTCATAGTATCTTCTTGAAAATTTTGCCTGTTTTGAATTTTTTTTATCCATTCCCTACCTCAGCACAATTTTGAGGGCAGGTGTCCTTTACAGCCCTGAGTCCTTGTGAATGGTAAGTGACCATTAGCTGTGGGTTAAAAGCTGCTCTTGCGGGAATCGGCCACAAGGCGGCAGCATTTCTCCTTTACCAAATCTGGTTACTAGGGCAACAGAGCCTTACTGGAAGTGGTGTTCTAGGTTGTAAATTAGAATGGAATGTGCGAGGAAAAAGCCCTTTAAGTTTATGTCTCATTACTTCTTGTTGGTATTTTTAACTTAATTTTTATTTTTTATCACAGCAAACTTGATTACAATGTTTTGTTTGTTCTCGGTGTGCAAGATGTGGTTCTTTCACACATATACATATATCTATTCTTCTTCGGATCCTTTTCCCATGTAGGTTATGACACAATGTTGAGTAGTCTTCTCTTGGTATTGCGTAGGTCTTTGGTGATTATATATTTCACATGTGTTTGTATCTCTCTGTTAACCTCAATATGGTAAGGTATCCAATCCTCACACCTTTCTATTTGGTGAACCATAAGTTTTTTTAATGAATCTATGATAGTGTTTCTCTGTGGAAATATCTTTGTTTGTATCATTTTTTAGGTAACCCCTATATGTGATATGATAGGATATGTGTCTTTCTCTTTCTCACTTGCTCCAAATTGCGTGATTACTTCTAGACTCATCTATGGTGCTGCAAATGGCCTTGTTTCATTTTTTCACTAGCTCATATTCCATCTGTACAGGTAGCAGTTCTTCTTTGTCCACCCATCTGTCGGTGGACCTTTTGGTTACTTCCATATCTTGGCTATTGTAATACTATGCAATGCAGATTTGCGTGCCTGTGTCCTTCCAATTCTGTCTTCTTAGTTTATAGGTCCAGGAATAGGTCTGCTGGATCATATGGTAGCTCAATGTTGACCTTTTAAAGGCACCTCTGTTCTGTTCTCCTTAGTGGCTCTTTCCAGGTTACGTCCCACTTAAAGTGGAGGGTATGTATTTCTTCCCAGCACCTTCAGCATTTTTTCTTTGTAGTTTCTGCTGATGGTTATTCTGAGTGGTGTGAGCTGATACTTCTTTGTGGTTGAATTTGCATGTGTCTCATAATGCGTAGAAATTGAGCTTTAAGACATGTGCTTTTTAATTTTCCAGCTGTGATTAGAGCTTATTTCTTCAAAGAGTTTTCTTAAAGTATGTGTCACCACTTGAAATATTTTGGCCATTATCTCCCTCAAGACATTTTGAGGGCAGGTTTCATTTACAGCCCTGCAGTACTTGTTCGTATGAAGTGACCATTAGCTCAGGCTTTAAACCTGCTTTTGCAGGTATCGGCCAAAGAGCGGCAGCCTTTCTACGTTCCCCTTGCTGGTACTAGGGAAACAGACCTACCGGCCGGTGGTGTACTTCGGTTATAAATTAGAGTGCAATGTGCCCGGATAAACCCACAAATGTTGATGTCTCCTTGCTTTTGTTTGTTTTTAAATTGAGTTTATATTTATTATTAGAGTAATATTCCATTGTGTACGTGGACCACTTCTTCTTGGTGCATTCCTCGGTTGATGGACATTTTCATTGCTTCCAAGTGCTGGCTATGGTAAATCTTGCTGGCGTACAGGTGTGCCAGCCTGTGACTTTTGGATTCTCATTTTTGCAGGTGCTAGGCCAAGCAGTGGTTGTGATTGATTGACTGGTAGCTCAATGTTTCCCTTTCCAAAGCACCTACACTGTGTTTTCATTAGTGGCTCTTTACATGCCCCCCCGTACAACCGAGGGTATGCATTTCTCCACACTCCCTTCACCATTTGTTTTTTGCAGCATTTTTCCTAATGGCCATTCTGACTGCTGTGAGCTGACAGGTTTTTGTAATATGGGTATGCATGTCATTAAAATTTTTAAAATTCGTCATATTCCTATGCTTTTTTCTTTTCTCTTAAAAGAAAAAACCGTGAGTACAATATAGCTCTTGAAATTGTCTTCTTCGAAGGTTGCCCTCTTCTGAATTTTTTGGTCGATTTTTGACCCCAGAAATTTTCTGGAGGGCAGGTGCCATTTACAGAACTGCAAGTTGGTGAAAATTTAGTGACCTTTTGCAGTGGGTTCAAAGCTGCTGTTGTGGGAAACGGCCACAAGGAGGTAGCATTTCTCCATTCCCCAATCTGGGTACTAGGGCAGCAGAGCCTTTCTGGAAGTCATTGTCCTAGGTTGCAAATTAGAATGGAATTTGCCAGGAGAAATCCCCATAAGTTTATGTCTCATTACTTCTTCTTGGTTTTTAAATTTTTTTTAATCTGGGTAAAGTTTAGTATATTGTTTGTCCTAGGTGTACACAATCTGGTTCATTTGTACATTATGTATGTCTATTAATGTACAGATCCTCTTCCCATGTAAAATATTACAGTGTTCCGTCGACCTCCCTTGCTATATGTTCGGTCTTTTTGATACATGTATATAATATGTATGTGTATATGTATAGTAACACTAATTTTCATTTCTCAATTTCCCCCTCCTTTCCTTTCAGATGAGCATAGTTTGTTTTCTAAGCCTGTGAGTGTCTTTCTCTTTGGAAATATGTTCATCTGTGTCAGTTATTAGATAATGCCATAAGTGATAATATAGGATATAGGTGTTTTGCCTTCCGACCTACTTCATGTTTTGTGATTATCTCCAGGCTCATGTACGGTGCCTCAAAGAGCAGTGCTTCAATGTTTTCCATGGTTAATATTCCATTGTGTGCATGGACCACTTCTTCTTGGTGCATTCCTCTGTTGATGGACATTTTCGTTGCTTCCAAGTGTTGCCTATGGTAAATATTGCTGGAGTGCAGGATTGCCAGCCTGTGATTTTTGATTTTCATTTTCTCAGGTGATAGTCCCAGCAGTGGGTATGATTGATTGACTGGTATGGTAGCTCAACGTTTACCTTTTCAAGGCACCTCAATTGTGTTTTCATTAGTGGCTCTTACCATGTCTCCCTTAGAATCGAGGGTATGCATTTCTCCACAATCACGTCAGCATTTATTGTTTGCAGCATTTTTGTTGATGGCCATTCTGACTGGTGTGAGCTGATAGGTTTTTGTAATTTGGGTTTACATGTCTGTAAAAATTCCTACAATTCATCATTTCTCCACGGCCTTTTCTTTTCTGTTAAAAGAAAAAAGCAAAAAAGGGTTAGTATAATATACCTCTTCCAATTTTCCTTTTGGGAGGTTGCACTCTAGAAATTTTTGGTCGATTTTCGACCTCAGCATTTTTTGGAGGGCCGGTGTCATTTACAGACCTGCAGTTGGTGAATATTTAGTGACCTTTTGCAGTGGGTTTAAAGCTGCTGTTGTGGGAAACGGCCACAAGGATGCAGCATTTCTCCATTCCCAAATCTGGGTACTATGGCAGCAGAGCCGTTCTGGAAGTCGTTTGCCTAGGTTGTAAATTTGAATGGAATGTGCCACGAAAACCCCCCATAAGTTTATGTTTCATTACTCCTAGTTCGTTGTTTTAATTTTTTCAATTGGGGTAATGGTTAGAATGTTGCTTGTCCAAGGTGTACACACTCTGGTTCATCTACATATTCTATATACCTATTTATGTAGAGATCCTCTTCCCGTGTAAATTATTACAGAGTGTTCCGTCAACCTTCCTTGCTATATGGTCGGTCTTTTTGATATATGTATATCATATGTATTTGTATACATATGGTAAGACTAATCTTCATTTATCCATTTCCCCCACCTTTCCTTTTAGATAAGCATAGTTTTTTTTTTTTTAATAAGTCTGTGATTGACTTTCTCTGTGGAAATATGTTCATTTGTGTCAGTTATTAGATAACGCCTATAAGTGATATCATAGGATATAGGACTTTTACTTTCCGACTTACCTCATGTTCTGTGATTATCTCTAAGATCATCTATGGTGCCTCAAAGAGCACTGTTTCATTGTTTTCCATGGCTAGTTTTCATTGTGTACATGGACCACTTCTTCTTTATCCTTTCATCTGTTGATGGACATTTTGGTTGCTTCACTGTCTTGTCTATTGTGAATAAGGCCGCAGTGCAGCTTTTGCAGCCCGGGTCTTCTTCATTCTGGTCTTCTCAGGTGAGAGGCCCATTGGTGCACCTGCTGGATTGAATGATACCTCAATTTTTCCTTTTAAACGCAGCTCCTTTCTGTTCTCATTATTAGCGTTTAACCCTTTTACATCTCACCAGCAGCTAGAGGGTACACAGTTCTCTGAAACCTCTTCAGCATTTATTGTTTGTAGACTTTTTGCCAATGGTCAGTCGACTGGTGCGAGTTGAAAACCTTTTGTAGATTAGATTGCATGAGTCTAATACTTCCTGAGGCTGAGCTTTTATCCGTTTTCCTTTCTTTAAAAAGAGAGTGAGTAAAACTTACCTCTTCATAGTATCTTCTTGAAAATTTTGCCTGTTTTGAATTTTTTTTATCCATTCCCTACCTCAGCACAATTTTGAGGGCAGGTGTCCTTTACAGCCCTGAGTCCTTGTGAATGGTAAGTGACCATTAGCTGTGGGTTAAAAGCTGCTCTTGCGGGAATCGGCCACAAGGCGGCAGCATTTCTCCTTTACCAAATCTGGTTACTAGGGCAACAGAGCCTTACTGGAAGTGGTGTTCTAGGTTGTAAATTAGAATGGAATGTGCGAGGAAAAAGCCCTTTAAGTTTATGTCTCATTACTTCTTGTTGGTATTTTTAACTTAATTTTTATTTTTTATCACAGCAAACTTGATTACAATGTTTTGTTTGTTCTCGGTGTGCAAGATGTGGTTCTTTCACACATATACATATATCTATTCTTCTTCGGATCCTTTTCCCATGTAGGTTATGACACAATGTTGAGTAGTCTTCTCTTGGTATTGCGTAGGTCTTTGGTGATTATATATTTCACATGTGTTTGTATCTCTCTGTTAACCTCAATATGGTAAGGTATCCAATCCTCACACCTTTCTATTTGGTGAACCATAAGTTTTTTTAATGAATCTATGATAGTGTTTCTCTGTGGAAATATCTTTGTTTGTATCATTTTTTAGGTAACCCCTATATGTGATATGATAGGATATGTGTCTTTCTCTTTCTCACTTGCTCCAAATTGCGTGATTACTTCTAGACTCATCTATGGTGCTGCAAATGGCCTTGTTTCATTTTTTCACTAGCTCATATTCCATCTGTACAGGTAGCAGTTCTTCTTTGTCCACCCATCTGTCGGTGGACCTTTTGGTTACTTCCATATCTTGGCTATTGTAATACTATGCAATGCAGATTTGCGTGCCTGTGTCCTTCCAATTCTGTCTTCTTAGTTTATAGGTCCAGGAATAGGTCTGCTGGATCATATGGTAGCTCAATGTTGACCTTTTAAAGGCACCTCTGTTCTGTTCTCCTTAGTGGCTCTTTCCAGGTTACGTCCCACTTAAAGTGGAGGGTATGTATTTCTTCCCAGCACCTTCAGCATTTATTCTTTGTAGTTTCTGCTGATGGTTATTCTGAGTGGTGTGAGCTGATACTTCTTTGTGGTTGAATTTGCATGTGTCTCATAATGCGTAGAAATTGAGCTTTAAGACATGTGCTTTTTAATTTTCCAGCTGTGATTAGAGCTTATTTCTTCAAAGAGTTTTCTTAAAGTATGTGTCACCACTTGAAATATTTTGGCCATTATCTCCCTCAAGACATTTTGAGGGCAGGTTTCATTTACAGCCCTGCAGTACTTGTTCGTATGAAGTGACCATTAGCTCAGGCTTTAAACCTGCTTTTGCAGGTATCGGCCAAAGAGTGGCAGCCTTTCTACGTTCCCCTTGCTGGTACTAGGGAAACAGACCTACCGGCCGGTGGTGTACTTCGGTTATAAATTAGAGTGCAATGTGCCCGGATAAACCCACAAATGTTGATGTCTCCTTGCTTTTGTTTGTTTTTAAATTGAGTTTATATTTATTATTAGAGTAATATTCCATTGTGTACGTGGACCACTTCTTCTTGGTGCATTCCTCGGTTGATGGACATTTTCATTGCTTCCAAGTGCTGGCTATGGTAAATCTTGCTGGCGTACAGGTGTGCCAGCCTGTGACTTTTGGATTCTCATTTTTGCAGGTGCTAGGCCAAGCAGTGGTTGTGATTGATTGACTGGTAGCTCAATGTTTCCCTTTCCAAAGCACCTACACTGTGTTTTCATTAGTGGCTCTTTACATGCCCCCCCGTACAACCGAGGGTATGCATTTCTCCACACTCCCTTCACCATTTGTTTTTTGCAGCATTTTTCCTAATGGCCATTCTGACTGCTGTGAGCTGACAGGTTTTTGTAATATGGGTATGCATGTCATTAAAATTTTTAAAATTCGTCATATTCCTATGCTTTTTTCTTTTCTCTTAAAAGAAAAAACCGTGAGTACAATATAGCTCTTGAAATTGTCTTCTTCGAAGGTTGCCCTCTTCTGAATTTTTTGGTCGATTTTTGACCCCAGAAATTTTCTGGAGGGCAGGTGCCATTTACAGAACTGCAAGTTGGTGAAAATTTAGTGACCTTTTGCAGTGGGTTCAAAGCTGCTGTTGTGGGAAACGGCCACAAGGAGGTAGCATTTCTCCATTCCCCAATCTGGGTACTAGGGCAGCAGAGCCTTTCTGGAAGTCATTGTCCTAGGTTGCAAATTAGAATGGAATTTGCCAGGAGAAATCCCCATAAGTTTATGTCTCATTACTTCTTCTTGGTTTTTAAATTTTTTTTAATCTGGGTAAAGTTTAGTATATTGTTTGTCCTAGGTGTACACAATCTGGTTCATTTGTACATTATGTATGTCTATTAATGTACAGATCCTCTTCCCATGTAAAATATTACAGTGTTCCGTCGACCTCCCTTGCTATATGTTCGGTCTTTTTGATACATGTATATAATATGTATGTGTATATGTATAGTAACACTAATTTTCATTTCTCAATTTCCCCCTCCTTTCCTTTCAGATGAGCATAGTTTGTTTTCTAAGCCTGTGAGTGTCTTTCTCTTTGGAAATATGTTCATCTGTGTCAGTTATTAGATAATGCCATAAGTGATAATATAGGATATAGGTGTTTTGCCTTCCGACCTACTTCATGTTTTGTGATTATCTCCAGGCTCATGTACGGTGCCTCAAAGAGCAGTGCTTCAATGTTTTCCATGGTTAATATTCCATTGTGTGCATGGACCACTTCTTCTTGGTGCATTCCTCTGTTGATGGACATTTTCGTTGCTTCCAAGTGTTGCCTATGGTAAATATTGCTGGAGTGCAGGATTGCCAGCCTGTGATTTTTGATTTTCATTTTCTCAGGTGATAGTCCCAGCAGTGGGTATGATTGATTGACTGGTATGGTAGCTCAACGTTTACCTTTTCAAGGCACCTCAATTGTGTTTTCATTAGTGGCTCTTACCATGTCCCCCTTAGAATCGAGGGTATGCATTTCTCCACAATCACGTCAGCATTTATTGTTTGCAGCATTTTTGTTGATGGCCATTCTGACTGGTGTGAGCTGATAGGTTTTTGTAATTTGGGTTTACATGTCTGTAAAAATTCCTACAATTCATCATTTCTCCACGGCCTTTTCTTTTCTGTTAAAAGAAAAAAGCAAAAAAGGGTTAGTATAATATACCTCTTCCAATTTTCCTTTTGGGAGGTTGCACTCTAGAAATTTTTGGTCGATTTTCGACCTCAGCATTTTTTGGAGGGCCGGTGTCATTTACAGACCTGCAGTTGGTGAATATTTAGTGACCTTTTGCAGTGGGTTTAAAGCTGCTGTTGTGGGAAACGGCCACAAGGATGCAGCATTTCTCCATTCCCAAATCTGGGTACTAGGGCAGCAGAGCCGTTCTGGAAGTCGTTTGCCTAGGTTGTAAATTTGAATGGAATGTGCCACGAAAACCCCCCATAAGTTTATGTCTCATTACTCCTAGTTCGTTGTTTTAATTTTTTCAATTGGGGTAATGGTTAGAATGTTGCTTGTCCAAGGTGTACACACTCTGGTTCATCTACATATTCTATATACCTATTTATGTAGAGATCCTCTTCCCGTGTAAATTATTACAGAGTGTTCCGTCAACCTTCCTTGCTATATGGTCGGTCTTTTTGATATATGTATATCATATGTATTTGTATACATATGGTAAGACTAATCTTCATTTATCCATTTCCCCCACCTTTCCTTTTAGATAAGCATAGTTTTTTTTTTTTTTAATAAGTCTGTGATTGACTTTCTCTGTGGAAATATGTTCATTTGTGTCAGTTATTAGATAACGCCTATAAGTGATATCATAGGATATAGGACTTTTACTTTCCGACTTACCTCATGTTCTGTGATTATCTCTAAGATCATCTATGGTGCCTCAAAGAGCACTGTTTCATTGTTTTCCATGGCTAGTTTTCATTGTGTACATGGACCACTTCTTCTTTATCCTTTCATCTGTTGATGGACATTTTGGTTGCTTCACTGTCTTGTCTATTGTGAATAAGGCCGCAGTGCAGCTTTTGCAGCCCGGGTCTTCTTCATTCTGGTCTTCTCAGGTGAGAGGCCCATTGGTGCACCTGCTGGATTGAATGATACCTCAATTTTTCCTTTTAAACGCAGCTCCTTTCTGTTCTCATTATTAGCGTTTAACCCTTTTACATCTCACCAGCAGCTAGAGGGTACACAGTTCTCTGAAACCTCTTCAGCATTTATTGTTTGTAGACTTTTTGCCAATGGTCAGTCGACTGGTGCGAGTTGAAAACCTTTTGTAGATTAGATTGCATGAGTCTAATACTTCCTGAGGCTGAGCTTTTATCCGTTTTCCTTTCTTTAAAAAGAGAGTGAGTAAAACTTACCTCTTCATAGTATCTTCTTGAAAATTTTGCCTGTTTTGAATTTTTTTTATCCATTCCCTACCTCAGCACAATTTTGAGGGCAGGTGTCCTTTACAGCCCTGAGTCCTTGTGAATGGTAAGTGACCATTAGCTGTGGGTTAAAAGCTGCTCTTGCGGGAATCGGCCACAAGGCGGCAGCATTTCTCCTTTACCAAATCTGGTTACTAGGGCAACAGAGCCTTACTGGAAGTGGTGTTCTAGGTTGTAAATTAGAATGGAATGTGCGAGGAAAAAGCCCTTTAAGTTTATGTCTCATTACTTCTTGTTGGTATTTTTAACTTAATTTTTATTTTTTATCACAGCAAACTTGATTACAATGTTTTGTTTGTTCTCGGTGTGCAAGATGTGGTTCTTTCACACATATACATATATCTATTCTTCTTCGGATCCTTTTCCCATGTAGGTTATGACACAATGTTGAGTAGTCTTCTCTTGGTATTGCGTAGGTCTTTGGTGATTATATATTTCACATGTGTTTGTATCTCTCTGTTAACCTCAATATGGTAAGGTATCCAATCCTCACACCTTTCTATTTGGTGAACCATAAGTTTTTTTAATGAATCTATGATAGTGTTTCTCTGTGGAAATATCTTTGTTTGTATCATTTTTTAGGTAACCCCTATATGTGATATGATAGGATATGTGTCTTTCTCTTTCTCACTTGCTCCAAATTGCGTGATTACTTCTAGACTCATCTATGGTGCTGCAAATGGCATTGTTTCATTTTTTCACTAGCTCATATTCCATCTGTACAGGTAGCAGTTCTTCTTTGTCCACCCATCTGTCGGTGGACCTTTTGGTTACTTCCATATCTTGGCTATTGTAATACTATGCAATGCAGATTTGCGTGCCTGTGTCCTTCCAATTCTGTCTTCTTAGTTTATAGGTCCAGGAATAGGTCTGCTGGATCATATGGTAGCTCAATGTTGACCTTTTAAAGGCACCTCTGTTCTGTTCTCCTTAGTGGCTCTTTCCAGGTTACGTCCCACTTAAAGTGGAGGGTATGTATTTCTTCCCAGCACCTTCAGCATTTTTTCTTTGTAGTTTCTGCTGATGGTTATTCTGAGTGGTGTGAGCTGATACTTCTTTGTGGTTGAATTTGCATGTGTCTCATAATGCGTAGAAATTGAGCTTTAAGACATGTGCTTTTTAATTTTCCAGCTGTGATTAGAGCTTATTTCTTCAAAGAGTTTTCTTAAAGTATGTGTCACCACTTGCAATATTTTGGCCATTATCTCCCTCAAGACATTTTGAGGGCAGGTTTCATTTACAGCCCTGCAGTACTTGTTCGTATGAAGTGACCATTAGCTCAGGCTTTAAACCTGCTTTTGCAGGTATCGGCCAAAGAGCGGCAGCCTTTCTACGTTCCCCTTGCTGGTACTAGGGAAACAGACCTACCGGCCGGTGGTGTTCTTCGGTTATAAATTAGAGTGCAATGTGCCCGGATAAACCCACAAATGTTGATGTCTCCTTGCTTTTGTTTGTTTTTAAATTGAGTTTATATTTATTATTAGAGTAATATTCCATTGTGTACGTGGACCACTTCTTCTTGGTGCATTCCTCGGTTGATGGACATTTTCATTGCTTCCAAGTGCTGGCTATGGTAAATCTTGCTGGCGTACAGGTGTGCCAGCCTGTGACTTTTGGATTCTCATTTTTGCAGGTGCTAGGCCAAGCAGTGGTTGTGATTGATTGACTGGTAGCTCAATGTTTCCCTTTCCAAAGCACCTACACTGTGTTTTCATTAGTGGCTCTTTACATGCCCCCCCGTACAACCGAGGGTATGCATTTCTCCACACTCCCTTCACCATTTGTTTTTTGCAGCATTTTTCCTAATGGCCATTCTGACTGCTGTGAGCTGACAGGTTTTTGTAATATGGGTATGCATGTCATTAAAATTTTTAAAATTCGTCATATTCCTATGCTTTTTTCTTTTCTCTTAAAAGAAAAAACCGTGAGTACAATATAGCTCTTGAAATTGTCTTCTTCGAAGGTTGCCCTCTTCTGAATTTTTTGGTCGATTTTTGACCCCAGAAATTTTCTGGAGGGCAGGTGCCATTTACGGAACTGCAAGTTGGTGAAAATTTAGTGACCTTTTGCAGTGGGTTCAAAGCTGCTGTTGTGGGAAACGGCCACAAGGAGGTAGCATTTCTCCATTCCCCAATCTGGGTACTAGGGCAGCAGAGCCTTTCTGGAAGTCATTGTCCTAGGTTGCAAATTAGAATGGAATTTGCCAGGAGAAATCCCCATAAGTTTATGTCTCATTACTTCTTCTTGGTTTTTAAATTTTTTTTAATCTGGGTAAAGTTTAGTATATTGTTTGTCCTAGGTGTACACAATCTGGTTCATTTGTACATTATGTATGTCTATTAATGTACAGATCCTCTTCCCATGTAAAATATTACAGTGTTCCGTCGACCTCCCTTGCTATATGTTCGGTCTTTTTGATACATGTATATAATATGTATGTGTATATGTATAGTAACACTAATTTTCATTTCTCAATTTCCCCCTCCTTTCCTTTCAGATGAGCATAGTTTGTTTTCTAAGCCTGTGAGTGTCTTTCTCTTTGGAAATATGTTCATCTGTGTCAGTTATTAGATAATGCCATAAGTGATAATATAGGATATAGGTGTTTTGCCTTCCGACCTACTTCATGTTTTGTGATTATCTCCAGGCTCATGTACGGTGCCTCAAAGAGCAGTGCTTCAATGTTTTCCATGGTTAATATTCCATTGTGTGCATGGACCACTTCTTCTTGGTGCATTCCTCTGTTGATGGACATTTTCGTTGCTTCCAAGTGTTGCCTATGGTAAATATTGCTGGAGTGCAGGATTGCCAGCCTGTGATTTTTGATTTTCATTTTCTCAGGTGATAGTCCCAGCAGTGGGTATGATTGATTGACTGGTATGGTAGCTCAACGTTTACCTTTTCAAGGCACCTCAATTGTGTTTTCATTAGTGGCTCTTACCATGTCTCCCTTAGAATCGAGGGTATGCATTTCTCCACAATCACGTCAGCATTTATTGTTTGCAGCATTTTTGTTGATGGCCATTCTGACTGGTGTGAGCTGATAGGTTTTTGTAATTTGGGTTTACATGTCTGTAAAAATTCCTACAATTCATCATTTCTCCACGGCCTTTTCTTTTCTGTTAAAAGAAAAAAGCAAAAAAGGGTTAGTATAATATACCTCTTCCAATTTTCCTTTTGGGAGGTTGCACTCTAGAAATTTTTGGTCGATTTTCGACCTCAGCATTTTTTGGAGGGCCGGTGTCATTTACAGACCTGCAGTTGGTGAATATTTAGTGACCTTTTGCAGTGGGTTTAAAGCTGCTGTTGTGGGAAACGGCCACAAGGATGCAGCATTTCTCCATTCCCAAATCTGGGTACTAGGGCAGCAGAGCCGTTCTGGAAGTCGTTTGCCTAGGTTGTAAATTTGAATGGAATGTGCCACGAAAACCCCCCATAAGTTTATGTTTCATTACTCCTAGTTCGTTGTTTTAATTTTTTCAATTGGGGTAATGGTTAGAATGTTGCTTGTCCAAGGTGTACACACTCTGGTTCATCTACATATTCTATATACCTATTTATGTAGAGATCCTCTTCCCGTGTAAATTATTACAGAGTGTTCCGTCAACCTTCCTTGCTATATGGTCGGTCTTTTTGATATATGTATATCATATGTATTTGTATACATATGGTAAGACTAATCTTCATTTATCCATTTCCCCCACCTTTCCTTTTAGATAAGCATAGTTGTTTTTTTTTTTAATAAGTCTGTGATTGACTTTCTCTGTGGAAATATGTTCATTTGTGTCAGTTATTAGATAACGCCTATAAGTGATATCATAGGATATAGGACTTTTACTTTCCGACTTACCTCATGTTCTGTGATTATCTCTAAGATCATCTATGGTGCCTCAAAGAGCACTGTTTCATTGTTTTCCATGGCTAGTTTTCATTGTGTACATGGACCACTTCTTCTTTATCCTTTCATCTGTTGATGGACATTTTGGTTGCTTCACTGTCTTGTCTATTGTGAATAAGGCCGCAGTGCAGCTTTTGCAGCCCGGGTCTTCTTCATTCTGGTCTTCTCAGGTGAGAGGCCCATTGGTGCACCTGCTGGATTGAATGATACCTCAATTTTTCCTTTTAAACGCAGCTCCTTTCTGTTCTCATTATTAGCGTTTAACCCTTTTACATCTCACCAGCAGCTAGAGGGTACACAGTTCTCTGAAACCTCTTCAGCATTTATTGTTTGTAGACTTTTTGCCAATGGTCAGTCGACTGGTGCGAGTTGAAAACCTTTTGTAGATTAGATTGCATGAGTCTAATACTTCCTGAGGCTGAGCTTTTATCCGTTTTCCTTTCTTTAAAAAGAGAGTGAGTAAAACTTACCTCTTCATAGTATCTTCTTGAAAATTTTGCCTGTTTTGAATTTTTTTTATCCATTCCCTACCTCAGCACAATTTTGAGGGCAGGTGTCCTTTACAGCCCTGAGTCCTTGTGAATGGTAAGTGACCATTAGCTGTGGGTTAAAAGCTGCTCTTGCGGGAATCGGCCACAAGGCGGCAGCATTTCTCCTTTACCAAATCTGGTTACTAGGGCAACAGAGCCTTACTGGAAGTGGTGTTCTAGGTTGTAAATTAGAATGGAATGTGCGAGGAAAAAGCCCTTTAAGTTTATGTCTCATTACTTCTTGTTGGTATTTTTAACTTAATTTTTATTTTTTATCACAGCAAACTTGATTACAATGTTTTGTTTGTTCTCGGTGTGCAAGATGTGGTTCTTTCACACATATACATATATCTATTCTTCTTCGGATCCTTTTCCCATGTAGGTTATGACACAATGTTGAGTAGTCTTCTCTTGGTATTGCGTAGGTCTTTGGTGATTATATATTTCACATGTGTTTGTATCTCTCTGTTAACCTCAATATGGTAAGGTATCCAATCCTCACACCTTTCTATTTGGTGAACCATAAGTTTTTTTAATGAATCTATGATAGTGTTTCTCTGTGGAAATATCTTTGTTTGTATCATTTTTTAGGTAACCCCTATATGTGATATGATAGGATATGTGTCTTTCTCTTTCTCACTTGCTCCAAATTGCGTGATTACTTCTAGACTCATCTATGGTGCTGCAAATGGCATTGTTTCATTTTTTCACTAGCTCATATTCCATCTGTACAGGTAGCAGTTCTTCTTTGTCCACCCATCTGTCGGTGGACCTTTTGGTTACTTCCATATCTTGGCTATTGTAATACTATGCAATGCAGATTTGCGTGCCTGTGTCCTTCCAATTCTGTCTTCTTAGTTTATACGTCCAGGAATAGGTCTGCTGGATCATATGGTAGCTCAATGTTGACCTTTTAAAGGCACCTCTGTTCTGTTCTCCTTAGTGGCTCTTTCCAGGTTACGTCCCACTTAAAGTGGAGGGTATGTATTTCTTCCCAGCACCTTCAGCATTTTTTCTTTGTAGTTTCTGCTGATGGTTATTCTGAGTGGTGTGAGCTGATACTTCTTTGTGGTTGAATTTGCATGTGTCTCATAATGCGTAGAAATTGAGCTTTAAGACATGTGCTTTTTAATTTTCCAGCTGTGATTAGAGCTTATTTCTTCAAAGAGTTTTCTTAAAGTATGTGTCACCACTTGAAATATTTTGGCCATTATCTCCCTCAAGACATTTTGAGGGCAGGTTTCATTTACAGCCCTGCAGTACTTGTTCGTATGAAGTGACCATTAGCTCAGGCTTTAAACCTGCTTTTGCAGGTATCGGCCAAAGAGCGGCAGCCTTTCTACGTTCCCCTTGCTGGTACTAGGGAAACAGACCTACCGGCCAGTGGTGTACTTCGGTTATAAATTAGAGTGCAATGTGCCCGGATAAACCCACAAATGTTGATGTCTCCTTGCTTTTGTTTGTTTTTAAATTGAGTTTATATTTATTATTAGAGTAATATTCCATTGTGTACGTGGACCACTTCTTCTTGGTGCATTCCTCGGTTGATGGACATTTTCATTGCTTCCAAGTGCTGGCTATGGTAAATCTTGCTGGCGTACAGGTGTGCCAGCCTGTGACTTTTGGATTCTCATTTTTGCAGGTGCTAGGCCAAGCAGTGGTTGTGATTGATTGACTGGTAGCTCAATGTTTCCCTTTCCAAAGCACCTACACTGTGTTTTCATTAGTGGCTCTTTACATGCCCCCCCGTACAACCGAGGGTATGCATTTCTCCACACTCCCTTCACCATTTGTTTTTTGCAGCATTTTTCCTAATGGCCATTCTGACTGCTGTGAGCTGACAGGTTTTTGTAATATGGGTATGCATGTCATTAAAATTTTTAAAATTCGTCATATTCCTATGCTTTTTCCTTTTCTCTTAAAAGAAAAAACCGTGAGTACAATATAGCTCTTGAAATTGTCTTCTTCGAAGGTTGCCCTCTTCTGAATTTTTTGGTCGATTTTTGACCCCAGAAATTTTCTGGAGGGCAGGTGCCATTTACAGAACTGCAAGTTGGTGAAAATTTAGTGACCTTTTGCAGTGGGTTCAAAGCTGCTGTTGTGGGAAACGGCCACAAGGAGGTAGCATTTCTCCATTCCCCAATCTGGGTACTAGGGCAGCAGAGCCTTTCTGGAAGTCATTGTCCTAGGTTGCAAATTAGAATGGAATTTGCCAGGAGAAATCCCCATAAGTTTATGTCTCATTACTTCTTCTTGGTTTTTAAATTTTTTTTAATCTGGGTAAAGTTTAGTATATTGTTTGTCCTAGGTGTACACAATCTGGTTCATTTGTACATTATGTATGTCTATTAATGTACAGATCCTCTTCCCATGTAAAATATTACAGTGTTCCGTCGACCTCCCTTGCTATATGTTCGGTCTCTTTGATACATGTATATAATATGTATGTGTATATGTATAGTAACACTAATTTTCATTTCTCAATTTACCCCCTCCTTTCCTTTCAGATGAGCATAGTTTGTTTTCTAAGCCTGTGAGTGTCTTTCTCTTTGGAAATATGTTCATCTGTGTCAGTTATTAGATAATGCCATAAGTGATAATATAGGATATAGGTGTTTTGCCTTCCGACCTACTTCATGTTTTGTGATTATCTCCAGGCTCATGTACGGTGCCTCAAAGAGCAGTGCTTCAATGTTTTCCATGGCTAATATTCCATTGTGTGCATGGACCACTTCTTCTTGGTGCATTCCTCTGTTGATGGACATTTTCGTTGCTTCCAAGTGTTGCCTCTGGTAAGTATTGCTGGAGTGCAGGATTGCCAGCCTGTGATTTTTGATTTTCATTTTCTCAGGTGATAGACCCAGCAGTGGGTATGATTGATTGACTGGTATGGTAGCTCAACGTTTACCTTTTCAAGGCACCTCAATTGTGTTTTCATTAGTGGCTCTTACCATGTTCCCCTTAGAATCGAGGGTATGCATTTCTCCACAATCACGTCAGCATTTATTGTTTGCAGCATTTTTGTTGATGGCCATTCTGACTGGTGTGAGCTGATAGGTTTTTGTAATTTGGGTTTACATGTCTGTAAAAATTCCTACAATTCATCATTTCTCCACGGCCTTTTCTTTTCTGTTAAAAGAAAAAAGCAAAAAAGGGTTAGTATAATATACCTCTTCCAATTTTCCTTTTGGGAGGTTGCACTCTAGAAATTTTTGGTCGATTTTCGACCTCAGCATTTTTTGGAGGGCCGGTGTCATTTACAGACCTGCAGTTGGTGAATATTTAGTGACCTTTTGCAGTGGGTTTAAAGCTGCTGTTGTGGGAAACGGCCACAAGGATGCAGCATTTCTCCATTCCCAAATCTGGGTACTAGGGCAGCAGAGCCGTTCTGGAAGTCGTTTGCCTAGGTTGTAAATTTGAATGGAATGTGCCAGGAAAACCCCCCATAAGTTTATGTCTCATTACTCCTAGTTCGTTGTTTTAATTTTTTCAGTTGGGGTAATGGTTAGAATGTTGCTTGTCCAAGGTGTACACACTCTGGTTCATCTCCATATTCTATATACCTATTTATGTAGAGATCCTCTCCCCGTGTAAATTATTACAGAGTGTTCCGTAAACCTTCCTTGCTATATGGTCGGTCTTTTTGATATATGTATATCATATGTATTTGTATACATATGCTAAGACTAATCTTCATTTATCCATTTCCCCCACCTTTCCTTTTAGATAAGCATAGTTTTTTTTTTAATAAGTCTGTGATTGACTTTCTCTGTGGAAATATGTTCATTTGTGTCAGTTATTAGATAACGCCTATAAGTGATATCATAGGATATAGGACTTTTACTTTCCGACTTACCTCATGTTCTGTGATTATCTCTAAGATCATCTATGGTGCCTCAAAGAGCACTGTTTCATTGTTTTCCATGGCTAGTTTTCATTGTGTACATGGACCACTTCTTCTTTATCCTTTCATCTGTTGATGGACATTTTGGTTGCTTCACTGTCTTGTCTATTGTGAATAAGGCCGCAGTGCAGCTTTTGCAGCCCGGGTTTTCTTCATTCTGGTCTTCTCAGGTGAGAGGCCCATTGGTGCACCTGCTGGATTGAATGATACCTCAATTTTTCCTTTTAAACGCAGCTCCTTTCTCTTCTCATTATTAGCGTTTAACCCTTTTACATCTCACCAGCAGCTACAGGGTACACAGTTCTCTGAAACCTCTTCAGCATTTATTGTTTGTAGACTTTTTGCCAATGGTCAGTCGACTGGTGCGAGTTGAAAACCTTTTGTAGATTAGATTGCATGAGTCTAATACTTCCTGAGGCTGAGCTTTTATCCGTTTTCCTTTCTTTAAAAAGAGAGTGAGTAAAACTTACCTCTTCATAGTATCTTCTTGAAAATGTTGCCTGTTTTGAATTTTTTTTATCCATTCCCTACCTCAGCACAATTTTGAGGGCAGGTGTCCTTTACAGCCCTGAGTCCTTGTGAATGGTAAGTGACCATTAGCTGTGGGTTAAAAGCTGCTCTTGCGGGAATCGGCCACAAGGCGGCAGCATTTCTCCTTTACCAAATCTGGTTACTAGGGCAACAGAGCCTTACTGGAAGTGGTGTTCTAGGTTGTAAATTAGAATGGAATGTGCGAGGAAAAAGCCCTTTAAGTTTATGTCTCATTACTTCTTGTTGGTATTTTTAACTTAATTGTTATTTTTTATCACAGCAAACTTGATTACAATGTTTTGTTTGTTCTCGGTGTGCAAGATGTGGTTCTTTCACACATATACATATATCTATTCTTCTTCGGATCCTTTTCCCATGTAGGTTATGACACAATGTTGAGTAGTCTTCTCTTGGTATTGCGTAGGTCTTTGGTGATTATATATTTCACATGTGTTTGTATCTCTCTGTTAACCTCAATATGGTAAGGTATCCAATCCTCACACCTTTCTATTTGGTGAACCATAAGTTTTTTTAATGAATCTATGATAGTGTTTCTCTGTGGAAATATCTTTGTTTGTATCATTTTTTAGGTAACCCCTATATGTGATGTGATAGGATATGTGTCTTTCTCTTTCTCACTTGCTCCAAATTGCGTGATTACTTCTAGACTCATCTATGGTGCTGCAAATGGCATTGTTTCATTTTTTCACTAGCTCATATTCCATCTGTACAGGTAGCAGTTCTTCTTTGTCCACCCATCTGTCGGTGGACCTTTTGGTTACTTCCATATCTTGGCTATTGTAATACTATGCAATGCAGATTTGCGTGCCTGTGTCCTTCCAATTCTGTCTTCTTAGTTTAGAGGTCCAGGAATAGGTCCGCTGGATCATATGGTAGCTCAATGTTGACCTTTTAAAGGCACCTCTGTCCTGTTCTCCTTAGTGGCTCTTTCCAGGTTACGTCCCACTTAAAGTGGAGGGTATGTATTTCTTCCCAGCACCTTCAGCATTTTTTCTTTGTAGTTTCTGCTGATGGTTATTCTGAGTGGTGTGAGCTGATACTTCTTTGTGGTTGAATTTGCATGTGTCTCATAATGCGTAGAAATTGAGCTTTAAGACATGTGCTTTTTAATTTTCCAGCTGTGATTAGAGCTTATTTCTTCAAAGAGTTTTCTTAAAGTATGTGTCACCACTTGAAATATTTTGGCCATTATCTCCCTCAAGACATTTTGAGGGCAGGTTTCATTTACAGCCCTGCAGTACTTGTTCGTATGAAGTGACCATTAGCTCAGGCTTTAAACCTGCTTTTGCAGGTATCGGCCAAAGAGCGGCAGCCTTTCTACGTTCCCCTTGCTGGTACTAGGGAAACAGACCTACCGGCCGGTGGTGTACTTCGGTTATAAATTAGAGTGCAATGTGCCCGGATAAACCCACAAATGTTGATGTCTCCTTGCTTTTGTTTGTTTTTAAATTGAGTTTATATTTATTATTAGAGTAATATTCCATTGTGTACGTGGACCACTTCTTCTTGGTGCATTCCTCGGTTGATGGACATTTTCATTGCTTCCAAGTGCTGGCTATGGTAAATCTTGCTGGCGTACAGGTGTGCCAGCCTGTGACTTTTGGATTCTCATTTTTGCAGGTGCTAGGCCAAGCAGTGGTTGTGATTGATTGACTGGTAGCTCAATGTTTCCCTTTCCAAAGCACCTACACTGTGTTTTCATTAGTGGCTCTTTACATGCCCCCCCTTACAACCGAGGGTACGCATTTCTCCACACTCCCTTCACCATTTGTTTTTTTGCAGCATTTTTCCTAATGGCCATTCTGACTGCTGTGAGCTGATAGGTTTTTGTGATATGGGTATGCATGTCATTAAAATTTTTTAAATTCGTCATATTCCTATGCTTTTTTCTTTTCTCTTAAAAGAAAAAACCGTGAGTACAATATAGCTCTTGAAATTGTCTTCTTCGAAGGTTGCCCTCTTCAGAATTTTTTGGTCGATTTTTGACCCCAGAAATTTTCTGGAGGGCAGGTGCCATTTACAGAACTGCAAGTTGGTGAAAATTTAGTGACCTTTTGCAGTGGGTTCAAAGCTGCTGTTGTGGGAAACAGCCACAAGGAGGTAGCATTTCTCCATTCCCCAATCTGGGTACTAGGGCAGCAGAGCCTTTCTGGAAGTCATTGTCCTAGGTTGCAAATTAGAATGGAATTTGCCAGGAGAAATCCCCATAAGTTTATGTCTCATTACTTCTTCTTGGTTTTTAAATTTTTTTTTAATCTGGGTAAAGTTTAGAATATTGTTTGTCCTAGGTGTACACAATCTGGTTCATTTGTACATTATGTCTGTCTATTAATGTACAGATCCTCTTCCCATGTAAAATATTACAGTGTTCCGTCGACCTCCCTTGCTATATGTTCGGTCTCTTTGATACATGTATATAATATGTATGTGTATATGTATAGTAACACTAATCTTCATTTCTCAATTTCCCCCCTCCTTTCCTTTCAGATGAGGATAGTTTGTTTTCTAAGCCTGTGAGTGTCTTTCTCTTTGGAAATATGTTCATCTGTGTCAGTTATTAGATAATGCCATAAGTGACAATATTGGATATAGGTGTTTTGCCTTCCGACCTACTTCATGTTTTGTGATTATCTCCAGGCTCATGTACGGTGCCTCAAAGAGCAGTGCTTCAATGTTTTCCATGGCTAATATTCCATTGTGTGCATGGACCACTTCTTCTTGGTGCATTCCTCTGTTGATGGACATTTTCGTTGCTTCCAAGTGTTGCCTCTGGTAAGTATTGCTGGAGTGCAGGATTGCCAGCCTGTGATTTTTGATTTTCATTTTCTCAGGTGATAGACCCAGCAGTGGGTATGATTGATTGACTGGTATGGTAGCTCAACGTTTACCTTTTCAAGGCACCTCAATTGTGTTTTCATTAGTGGCTCTTACCATGTCCCCCTTAGAATCGAGGGTATGCATTTCTCCACAATCACGTCAGCATTTATTGTTTGCAGCATTTTTGTTGATGGCCATTCTGACTGGTGTGAGCTGATAGGTTTTTGTAATTTGGGTTTACATGTCTGTAAAAATTCCTACAATTCATCATTTCTCCACGGCCTTTTCTTTTCTGTTAAAAGAAAAAAGCAAAAAAGGGTTAGTATAATATACCTCTTCCAATTTTCCTTTTGGGAGGTTGCACTCTAGAAATTTTTGGTCGATTTTCGACCTCAGCATTTTTTGGAGGGCCGGTGTCATTTACAGACCTGCAGTTGGTGAATATTTAGTGACCTTTTGCAGTGGGTTTAAAGCTGCTGTTGTGGGAAACGGCCACAAGGATGCAGCATTTCTCCATTCCCAAATCTGGGTACTAGGGCAGCAGAGCCGTTCTGGAAGTCGTTTGCCTAGGTTGTAAATTTGAATGGAATGTGCCAGGAAAACCCCCCATAAGTTTATGTCTCATTACTCCTAGTTCGTTGTTTTAATTTTTTCAGTTGGGGTAATGGTTAGAATGTTGCTTGTCCAAGGTGTACACACTCTGGTTCATCTCCATATTCTATATACCTATTTATGTAGAGATCCTCTCCCCGTGTAAATTATTACAGAGTGTTCCGTAAACCTTCCTTGCTATATGGTCGGTCTTTTTGATATATGTATATCATATGTATTTGTATACATATGCTAAGACTAATCTTCATTTATCCATTTCCCCCACCTTTCCTTTTAGATAAGCATAGTTTTTTTTTTAATAAGTCTGTGATTGACTTTCTCTGTGGAAATATGTTCATTTGTGTCAGTTATTAGATAACGCCTATAAGTGATATCATAGGATATAGGACTTTTACTTTCCGACTTACCTCATGTTCTGTGATTATCTCTAAGATCATCTATGGTGCCTCAAAGAGCACTGTTTCATTGTTTTCCATGGCTAGTTTTCATTGTGTACATGGACCACTTCTTCTTTATCCTTTCATCTGTTGATGGACATTTTGGTTGCTTCACTGTCTTGTCTATTGTGAATAAGGCCGCAGTGCAGCTTTTGCAGCCCGGGTTTTCTTCATTCTGGTCTTCTCAGGTGAGAGGCCCATTGGTGCACCTGCTGGATTGAATGATACCTCAATTTTTCCTTTTAAACGCAGCTCCTTTCTCTTCTCATTATTAGCGTTTAACCCTTTTACATCTCACCAGCAGCTACAGGGTACACAGTTCTCTGAAACCTCTTCAGCATTTATTGTTTGTAGACTTTTTGCCAATGGTCAGTCGACTGGTGCGAGTTGAAAACCTTTTGTAGATTAGATTGCATGAGTCTAATACTTCCTGAGGCTGAGCTTTTATCCGTTTTCCTTTCTTTAAAAAGAGAGTGAGTAAAACTTACCTCTTCATAGTATCTTCTTGAAAATGTTGCCTGTTTTGAATTTTTTTTATCCATTCCCTACCTCAGCACAATTTTGAGGGCAGGTGTCCTTTACAGCCCTGAGTCCTTGTGAATGGTAAGTGACCATTAGCTGTGGGTTAAAAGCTGCTCTTGCGGGAATCGGCCACAAGGCGGCAGCATTTCTCCTTTACCAAATCTGGTTACTAGGGCAACAGAGCCTTACTGGAAGTGGTGTTCTAGGTTGTAAATTAGAATGGAATGTGCGAGGAAAAAGCCCTTTAAGTTTATGTCTCATTACTTCTTGTTGGTATTTTTAACTTAATTGTTATTTTTTATCACAGCAAACTTGATTACAATGTTTTGTTTGTTCTCGGTGTGCAAGATGTGGTTCTTTCACACATATACATATATCTATTCTTCTTCGGATCCTTTTCCCATGTAGGTTATGACACAATGTTGAGTAGTCTTCTCTTGGTATTGCGTAGGTCTTTGGTGATTATATATTTCACATGTGTTTGTATCTCTCTGTTAACCTCAATATGGTAAGGTATCCAATCCTCACACCTTTCTATTTGGTGAACCATAAGTTTTTTTAATGAATCTATGATAGTGTTTCTCTGTGGAAATATCTTTGTTTGTATCATTTTTTAGGTAACCCCTATATGTGATGTGATAGGATATGTGTCTTTCTCTTTCTCACTTGCTCCAAATTGCGTGATTACTTCTAGACTCATCTATGGTGCTGCAAATGGCATTGTTTCATTTTTTCACTAGCTCATATTCCATCTGTACAGGTAGCAGTTCTTCTTTGTCCACCCATCTGTCGGTGGACCTTTTGGTTACTTCCATATCTTGGCTATTGTAATACTATGCAATGCAGATTTGCGTGCCTGTGTCCTTCCAATTCTGTCTTCTTAGTTTAGAGGTCCAGGAATAGGTCCGCTGGATCATATGGTAGCTCAATGTTGACCTTTTAAAGGCACCTCTGTCCTGTTCTCCTTAGTGGCTCTTTCCAGGTTACGTCCCACTTAAAGTGGAGGGTATGTATTTCTTCCCAGCACCTTCAGCATTTTTTCTTTGTAGTTTCTGCTGATGGTTATTCTGAGTGGTGTGAGCTGATACTTCTTTGTGGTTGAATTTGCATGTGTCTCATAATGCGTAGAAATTGAGCTTTAAGACATGTGCTTTTTAATTTTCCAGCTGTGATTAGAGCTTATTTCTTCAAAGAGTTTTCTTAAAGTATGTGTCACCACTTGAAATATTTTGGCCATTATCTCCCTCAAGACATTTTGAGGGCAGGTTTCATTTACAGCCCTGCAGTACTTGTTCGTATGAAGTGACCATTAGCTCAGGCTTTAAACCTGCTTTTGCAGGTATCGGCCAAAGAGCGGCAGCCTTTCTACGTTCCCCTTGCTGGTACTAGGGAAACAGACCTACCGGCCGGTGGTGTACTTCGGTTATAAATTAGAGTGCAATGTGCCCGGATAAACCCACAAATGTTGATGTCTCCTTGCTTTTGTTTGTTTTTAAATTGAGTTTATATTTATTATTAGAGTAATATTCCATTGTGTACGTGGACCACTTCTTCTTGGTGCATTCCTCGGTTGATGGACATTTTCATTGCTTCCAAGTGCTGGCTATGGTAAATCTTGCTGGCGTACAGGTGTGCCAGCCTGTGACTTTTGGATTCTCATTTTTGCAGGTGCTAGGCCAAGCAGTGGTTGTGATTGATTGACTGGTAGCTCAATGTTTCCCTTTCCAAAGCACCTACACTGTGTTTTCATTAGTGGCTCTTTACATGCCCCCCCTTACAACCGAGGGTACGCATTTCTCCACACTCCCTTCACCATTTGTTTTTTTGCAGCATTTTTCCTAATGGCCATTCTGACTGCTGTGAGCTGATAGGTTTTTGTGATATGGGTATGCATGTCATTAAAATTTTTTAAATTCGTCATATTCCTATGCTTTTTTCTTTTCTCTTAAAAGAAAAAACCGTGAGTACAATATAGCTCTTGAAATTGTCTTCTTCGAAGGTTGCCCTCTTCAGAATTTTTTGGTCGATTTTTGACCCCAGAAATTTTCTGGAGGGCAGGTGCCATTTACAGAACTGCAAGTTGGTGAAAATTTAGTGACCTTTTGCAGTGGGTTCAAAGCTGCTGTTGTGGGAAACAGCCACAAGGAGGTAGCATTTCTCCATTCCCCAATCTGGGTACTAGGGCAGCAGAGCCTTTCTGGAAGTCATTGTCCTAGGTTGCAAATTAGAATGGAATTTGCCAGGAGAAATCCCCATAAGTTTATGTCTCATTACTTCTTCTTGGTTTTTAAATTTTTTTTTAATCTGGGTAAAGTTTAGAATATTGTTTGTCCTAGGTGTACACAATCTGGTTCATTTGTACATTATGTCTGTCTATTAATGTACAGATCCTCTTCCCATGTAAAATATTACAGTGTTCCGTCGACCTCCCTTGCTATATGTTCGGTCTCTTTGATACATGTATATAATATGTATGTGTATATGTATAGTAACACTAATCTTCATTTCTCAATTTCCCCCCTCCTTTCCTTTCAGATGAGGATAGTTTGTTTTCTAAGCCTGTGAGTGTCTTTCTCTTTGGAAATATGTTCATCTGTGTCAGTTATTAGATAATGCCATAAGTGACAATATTGGATATAGGTGTTTTGCCTTCCGACCTACTTCATGTTTTGTGATTATCTCCAGGCTCATGTACGGTGCCTCAAAGAGCAGTGCTTCAATGTTTTCCATGGCTAATATTCCATTGTGTGCATGGACCACTTCTTCTTGGTGCATTCCTCTGTTGATGGACATTTTCGTTGCTTCCAAGTGTTGCCTCTGGTAAGTATTGCTGGAGTGCAGGATTGCCAGCCTGTGATTTTTGATTTTCATTTTCTCAGGTGATAGACCCAGCAGTGGGTATGATTGATTGACTGGTATGGTAGCTCAACGTTTACCTTTTCAAGGCACCTCAATTGTGTTTTCATTAGTGGCTCTTACCATGTCCCCCTTAGAATCGAGGGTATGCATTTCTCCACAATCACGTCAGCATTTATTGTTTGCAGCATTTTTGTTGATGGCCATTCTGACTGGTGTGAGCTGATAGGTTTTTGTAATTTGGGTTTACATGTCTGTAAAAATTCCTACAATTCATCATTTCTCCACGGCCTTTTCTTTTCTGTTAAAAGAAAAAAGCAAAAAAGGGTTAGTATAATATACCTCTTCCAATTTTCCTTTTGGGAGGTTGCACTCTAGAAATTTTTGGTCGATTTTCGACCTCAGCATTTTTTGGAGGGCCGGTGTCATTTACAGACCTGCAGTTGGTGAATATTTAGTGACCTTTTGCAGTGGGTTTAAAGCTGCTGTTGTGGGAAACGGCCACAAGGATGCAGCATTTCTCCATTCCCAAATCTGGGTACTAGGGCAGCAGAGCCGTTCTGGAAGTCGTTTGCCTAGGTTGTAAATTTGAATGGAATGTGCCAGGAAAACCCCCCATAAGTTTATGTCTCATTACTCCTAGTTCGTTGTTTTAATTTTTTCAGTTGGGGTAATGGTTAGAATGTTGCTTGTCCAAGGTGTACACACTCTGGTTCATCTCCATATTCTATATACCTATTTATGTAGAGATCCTCTCCCCGTGTAAATTATTACAGAGTGTTCCGTAAACCTTCCTTGCTATATGGTCGGTCTTTTTGATATATGTATATCATATGTATTTGTATACATATGCTAAGACTAATCTTCATTTATCCATTTCCCCCACCTTTCCTTTTAGATAAGCATAGTTTTTTTTTTAATAAGTCTGTGATTGACTTTCTCTGTGGAAATATGTTCATTTGTGTCAGTTATTAGATAACGCCTATAAGTGATATCATAGGATATAGGACTTTTACTTTCCGACTTACCTCATGTTCTGTGATTATCTCTAAGATCATCTATGGTGCCTCAAAGAGCACTGTTTCATTGTTTTCCATGGCTAGTTTTCATTGTGTACATGGACCACTTCTTCTTTATCCTTTCATCTGTTGATGGACATTTTGGTTGCTTCACTGTCTTGTCTATTGTGAATAAGGCCGCAGTGCAGCTTTTGCAGCCCGGGTTTTCTTCATTCTGGTCTTCTCAGGTGAGAGGCCCATTGGTGCACCTGCTGGATTGAATGATACCTCAATTTTTCCTTTTAAACGCAGCTCCTTTCTCTTCTCATTATTAGCGTTTAACCCTTTTACATCTCACCAGCAGCTACAGGGTACACAGTTCTCTGAAACCTCTTCAGCATTTATTGTTTGTAGACTTTTTGCCAATGGTCAGTCGACTGGTGCGAGTTGAAAACCTTTTGTAGATTAGATTGCATGAGTCTAATACTTCCTGAGGCTGAGCTTTTATCCGTTTTCCTTTCTTTAAAAAGAGAGTGAGTAAAACTTACCTCTTCATAGTATCTTCTTGAAAATGTTGCCTGTTTTGAATTTTTTTTATCCATTCCCTACCTCAGCACAATTTTGAGGGCAGGTGTCCTTTACAGCCCTGAGTCCTTGTGAATGGTAAGTGACCATTAGCTGTGGGTTAAAAGCTGCTCTTGCGGGAATCGGCCACAAGGCGGCAGCATTTCTCCTTTACCAAATCTGGTTACTAGGGCAACAGAGCCTTACTGGAAGTGGTGTTCTAGGTTGTAAATTAGAATGGAATGTGCGAGGAAAAAGCCCTTTAAGTTTATGTCTCATTACTTCTTGTTGGTATTTTTAACTTAATTGTTATTTTTTATCACAGCAAACTTGATTACAATGTTTTGTTTGTTCTCGGTGTGCAAGATGTGGTTCTTTCACACATATACATATATCTATTCTTCTTCGGATCCTTTTCCCATGTAGGTTATGACACAATGTTGAGTAGTCTTCTCTTGGTATTGCGTAGGTCTTTGGTGATTATATATTTCACATGTGTTTGTATCTCTCTGTTAACCTCAATATGGTAAGGTATCCAATCCTCACACCTTTCTATTTGGTGAACCATAAGTTTTTTTAATGAATCTATGATAGTGTTTCTCTGTGGAAATATCTTTGTTTGTATCATTTTTTAGGTAACCCCTATATGTGATGTGATAGGATATGTGTCTTTCTCTTTCTCACTTGCTCCAAATTGCGTGATTACTTCTAGACTCATCTATGGTGCTGCAAATGGCATTGTTTCATTTTTTCACTAGCTCATATTCCATCTGTACAGGTAGCAGTTCTTCTTTGTCCACCCATCTGTCGGTGGACCTTTTGGTTACTTCCATATCTTGGCTATTGTAATACTATGCAATGCAGATTTGCGTGCCTGTGTCCTTCCAATTCTGTCTTCTTAGTTTAGAGGTCCAGGAATAGGTCCGCTGGATCATATGGTAGCTCAATGTTGACCTTTTAAAGGCACCTCTGTCCTGTTCTCCTTAGTGGCTCTTTCCAGGTTACGTCCCACTTAAAGTGGAGGGTATGTATTTCTTCCCAGCACCTTCAGCATTTTTTCTTTGTAGTTTCTGCTGATGGTTATTCTGAGTGGTGTGAGCTGATACTTCTTTGTGGTTGAATTTGCATGTGTCTCATAATGCGTAGAAATTGAGCTTTAAGACATGTGCTTTTTAATTTTCCAGCTGTGATTAGAGCTTATTTCTTCAAAGAGTTTTCTTAAAGTATGTGTCACCACTTGAAATATTTTGGCCATTATCTCCCTCAAGACATTTTGAGGGCAGGTTTCATTTACAGCCCTGCAGTACTTGTTCGTATGAAGTGACCATTAGCTCAGGCTTTAAACCTGCTTTTGCAGGTATCGGCCAAAGAGCGGCAGCCTTTCTACGTTCCCCTTGCTGGTACTAGGGAAACAGACCTACCGGCCGGTGGTGTACTTCGGTTATAAATTAGAGTGCAATGTGCCCGGATAAACCCACAAATGTTGATGTCTCCTTGCTTTTGTTTGTTTTTAAATTGAGTTTATATTTATTATTAGAGTAATATTCCATTGTGTACGTGGACCACTTCTTCTTGGTGCATTCCTCGGTTGATGGACATTTTCATTGCTTCCAAGTGCTGGCTATGGTAAATCTTGCTGGCGTACAGGTGTGCCAGCCTGTGACTTTTGGATTCTCATTTTTGCAGGTGCTAGGCCAAGCAGTGGTTGTGATTGATTGACTGGTAGCTCAATGTTTCCCTTTCCAAAGCACCTACACTGTGTTTTCATTAGTGGCTCTTTACATGCCCCCCCTTACAACCGAGGGTACGCATTTCTCCACACTCCCTTCACCATTTGTTTTTTTGCAGCATTTTTCCTAATGGCCATTCTGACTGCTGTGAGCTGATAGGTTTTTGTGATATGGGTATGCATGTCATTAAAATTTTTTAAATTCGTCATATTCCTATGCTTTTTTCTTTTCTCTTAAAAGAAAAAACCGTGAGTACAATATAGCTCTTGAAATTGTCTTCTTCGAAGGTTGCCCTCTTCAGAATTTTTTGGTCGATTTTTGACCCCAGAAATTTTCTGGAGGGCAGGTGCCATTTACAGAACTGCAAGTTGGTGAAAATTTAGTGACCTTTTGCAGTGGGTTCAAAGCTGCTGTTGTGGGAAACAGCCACAAGGAGGTAGCATTTCTCCATTCCCCAATCTGGGTACTAGGGCAGCAGAGCCTTTCTGGAAGTCATTGTCCTAGGTTGCAAATTAGAATGGAATTTGCCAGGAGAAATCCCCATAAGTTTATGTCTCATTACTTCTTCTTGGTTTTTAAATTTTTTTTTAATCTGGGTAAAGTTTAGAATATTGTTTGTCCTAGGTGTACACAATCTGGTTCATTTGTACATTATGTCTGTCTATTAATGTACAGATCCTCTTCCCATGTAAAATATTACAGTGTTCCGTCGACCTCCCTTGCTATATGTTCGGTCTCTTTGATACATGTATATAATATGTATGTGTATATGTATAGTAACACTAATCTTCATTTCTCAATTTCCCCCCTCCTTTCCTTTCAGATGAGGATAGTTTGTTTTCTAAGCCTGTGAGTGTCTTTCTCTTTGGAAATATGTTCATCTGTGTCAGTTATTAGATAATGCCATAAGTGACAATATTGGATATAGGTGTTTTGCCTTCCGACCTACTTCATGTTTTGTGATTATCTCCAGGCTCATGTACGGTGCCTCAAAGAGCAGTGCTTCAATGTTTTCCATGGCTAATATTCCATTGTGTGCATGGACCACTTCTTCTTGGTGCATTCCTCTGTTGATGGACATTTTCGTTGCTTCCAAGTGTTGCCTCTGGTAAGTATTGCTGGAGTGCAGGATTGCCAGCCTGTGATTTTTGATTTTCATTTTCTCAGGTGATAGACCCAGCAGTGGGTATGATTGATTGACTGGTATGGTAGCTCAACGTTTACCTTTTCAAGGCACCTCAATTGTGTTTTCATTAGTGGCTCTTACCATGTCCCCCTTAGAATCGAGGGTATGCATTTCTCCACAATCACGTCAGCATTTATTGTTTGCAGCATTTTTGTTGATGGCCATTCTGACTGGTGTGAGCTGATAGGTTTTTGTAATTTGGGTTTACATGTCTGTAAAAATTCCTACAATTCATCATTTCTCCACGGCCTTTTCTTTTCTGTTAAAAGAAAAAAGCAAAAAAGGGTTAGTATAATATACCTCTTCCAATTTTCCTTTTGGGAGGTTGCACTCTAGAAATTTTTGGTCGATTTTCGACCTCAGCATTTTTTGGAGGGCCGGTGTCATTTACAGACCTGCAGTTGGTGAATATTTAGTGACATTTTGCAGTGGGTTTAAAGCTGCTGTTGTGGGAAACGGCCACAAGGATGCAGCATTTCTCCATTCCCAAATCTGGGTACTAGGGCAGCAGAGCCGTTCTGGAAGTCGTTTGCCTAGGTTGTAAATTTGAATGGAATGTGCCAGGAAAACCCCCCATAAGTTTATGTCTCATTACTCCTAGTTCGTTGTTTTAATTTTTTCAGTTGGGGTAATGGTTAGAATGTTGCTTGTCCAAGGTGTACACACTCTGGTTCATCTCCATATTCTATATACCTATTTATGTAGAGATCCTCTCCCCGTGTAAATTATTACAGAGTGTTCCGTAAACCTTCCTTGCTATATGGTCGGTCTTTTTGATATATGTATATCATATGTATTTGTATACATATGCTAAGACTAATCTTCATTTATCCATTTCCCCCACCTTTCCTTTTAGATAAGCATAGTTTTTTTTTTAATAAGTCTGTGATTGACTTTCTCTGTGGAAATATGTTCATTTGTGTCAGTTATTAGATAACGCCTATAAGTGATATCATAGGATATAGGACTTTTACTTTCCGACTTACCTCATGTTCTGTGATTATCTCTAAGATCATCTATGGTGCCTCAAAGAGCACTGTTTCATTGTTTTCCATGGCTAGTTTTCATTGTGTACATGGACCACTTCTTCTTTATCCTTTCATCTGTTGATGGACATTTTGGTTGCTTCACTGTCTTGTCTATTGTGAATAAGGCCGCAGTGCAGCTTTTGCAGCCCGGGTTTTCTTCATTCTGGTCTTCTCAGGTGAGAGGCCCATTGGTGCACCTGCTGGATTGAATGATACCTCAATTTTTCCTTTTAAACGCAGCTCCTTTCTCTTCTCATTATTAGCGTTTAACCCTTTTACATCTCACCAGCAGCTACAGGGTACACAGTTCTCTGAAACCTCTTCAGCATTTATTGTTTGTAGACTTTTTGCCAATGGTCAGTCGACTGGTGCGAGTTGAAAACCTTTTGTAGATTAGATTGCATGAGTCTAATACTTCCTGAGGCTGAGCTTTTATCCGTTTTCCTTTCTTTAAAAAGAGAGTGAGTAAAACTTACCTCTTCATAGTATCTTCTTGAAAATGTTGCCTGTTTTGAATTTTTTTTATCCATTCCCTACCTCAGCACAATTTTGAGGGCAGGTGTCCTTTACAGCCCTGAGTCCTTGTGAATGGTAAGTGACCATTAGCTGTGGGTTAAAAGCTGCTCTTGCGGGAATCGGCCACAAGGCGGCAGCATTTCTCCTTTACCAAATCTGGTTACTAGGGCAACAGAGCCTTACTGGAAGTGGTGTTCTAGGTTGTAAATTAGAATGGAATGTGCGAGGAAAAAGCCCTTTAAGTTTATGTCTCATTACTTCTTGTTGGTATTTTTAACTTAATTGTTATTTTTTATCACAGCAAACTTGATTACAATGTTTTGTTTGTTCTCGGTGTGCAAGATGTGGTTCTTTCACACATATACATATATCTATTCTTCTTCGGATCCTTTTCCCATGTAGGTTATGACACAATGTTGAGTAGTCTTCTCTTGGTATTGCGTAGGTCTTTGGTGATTATATATTTCACATGTGTTTGTATCTCTCTGTTAACCTCAATATGGTAAGGTATCCAATCCTCACACCTTTCTATTTGGTGAACCATAAGTTTTTTTAATGAATCTATGATAGTGTTTCTCTGTGGAAATATCTTTGTTTGTATCATTTTTTAGGTAACCCCTATATGTGATGTGATAGGATATGTGTCTTTCTCTTTCTCACTTGCTCCAAATTGCGTGATTACTTCTAGACTCATCTATGGTGCTGCAAATGGCATTGTTTCATTTTTTCACTAGCTCATATTCCATCTGTACAGGTAGCAGTTCTTCTTTGTCCACCCATCTGTCGGTGGACCTTTTGGTTACTTCCATATCTTGGCTATTGTAATACTATGCAATGCAGATTTGCGTGCCTGTGTCCTTCCAATTCTGTCTTCTTAGTTTAGAGGTCCAGGAATAGGTCCGCTGGATCATATGGTAGCTCAATGTTGACCTTTTAAAGGCACCTCTGTCCTGTTCTCCTTAGTGGCTCTTTCCAGGTTACGTCCCACTTAAAGTGGAGGGTATGTATTTCTTCCCAGCACCTTCAGCATTTTTTCTTTGTAGTTTCTGCTGATGGTTATTCTGAGTGGTGTGAGCTGATACTTCTTTGTGGTTGAATTTGCATGTGTCTCATAATGCGTAGAAATTGAGCTTTAAGACATGTGCTTTTTAATTTTCCAGCTGTGATTAGAGCTTATTTCTTCAAAGAGTTTTCTTAAAGTATGTGTCACCACTTGAAATATTTTGGCCATTATCTCCCTCAAGACATTTTGAGGGCAGGTTTCATTTACAGCCCTGCAGTACTTGTTCGTATGAAGTGACCATTAGCTCAGGCTTTAAACCTGCTTTTGCAGGTATCGGCCAAAGAGCGGCAGCCTTTCTACGTTCCCCTTGCTGGTACTAGGGAAACAGACCTACCGGCCGGTGGTGTACTTCGGTTATAAATTAGAGTGCAATGTGCCCGGATAAACCCACAAATGTTGATGTCTCCTTGCTTTTGTTTGTTTTTAAATTGAGTTTATATTTATTATTAGAGTAATATTCCATTGTGTACGTGGACCACTTCTTCTTGGTGCATTCCTCGGTTGATGGACATTTTCATTGCTTCCAAGTGCTGGCTATGGTAAATCTTGCTGGCGTACAGGTGTGCCAGCCTGTGACTTTTGGATTCTCATTTTTGCAGGTGCTAGGCCAAGCAGTGGTTGTGATTGATTGACTGGTAGCTCAATGTTTCCCTTTCCAAAGCACCTACACTGTGTTTTCATTAGTGGCTCTTTACATGCCCCCCCTTACAACCGAGGGTACGCATTTCTCCACACTCCCTTCACCATTTGTTTTTTTGCAGCATTTTTCCTAATGGCCATTCTGACTGCTGTGAGCTGATAGGTTTTTGTGATATGGGTATGCATGTCATTAAAATTTTTTAAATTCGTCATATTCCTATGCTTTTTTCTTTTCTCTTAAAAGAAAAAACCGTGAGTACAATATAGCTCTTGAAATTGTCTTCTTCGAAGGTTGCCCTCTTCAGAATTTTTTGGTCGATTTTTGACCCCAGAAATTTTCTGGAGGGCAGGTGCCATTTACAGAACTGCAAGTTGGTGAAAATTTAGTGACCTTTTGCAGTGGGTTCAAAGCTGCTGTTGTGGGAAACAGCCACAAGGAGGTAGCATTTCTCCATTCCCCAATCTGGGTACTAGGGCAGCAGAGCCTTTCTGGAAGTCATTGTCCTAGGTTGCAAATTAGAATGGAATTTGCCAGGAGAAATCCCCATAAGTTTATGTCTCATTACTTCTTCTTGGTTTTTAAATTTTTTTTTAATCTGGGTAAAGTTTAGTATATTGTTTGTCCTAGGTGTACACAATCTGGTTCATTTGTACATTATGTATGTCTATTAATGTACAGATCCTCTTCCCATGTAAAATATTACAGTGTTCCGTCGACCTCCCTTGCTATATGTTCGGTCTTTTTGATACATGTATATAATATGTATGTGTATATGTATAGTAACACTAATCTTCATTTCTCAATTTCCCCCTCCTTTCCTTTCAGATGAGCGTAGTTTGTTTTCTAAGCCTGTGAGTGTCTTTCTCTTTGGGAATATGTTCATCTGTGTCAGTTATTAGATAAAGCCATAAGTGATAATATAGGATACAGTTGTTTTGCCTTCCGACCTACTTCATGTTTTGTGATTATCTCCAGGCTCATGTATGGTGCCTCAAAGAGCAGTGCTTCAATGTTTTCCATGGCTAATATTCCATTGTGTGCATGGACCACTTCTTCTTGGTGCATTCCTCTGTTGATGGACATTTTCGTTGCTTCCAAGTGTTGACTCTGGTAAATATTGCTGGAGTGCAGGATTGCCAGCCTGTGATTTTGGATTTTCATTTTCTCAGGTGATAGACCCAGCATTGGGTATGATTGATTGACTGGTATGGTAGCTCAACGTTTACCTTTTCAAGGCACCTCAATTGTGTTTTCATTAGTGGCTCTTACCATGTCCCCCTTAGAATCGAGGGTATGCATTTCTCCACAATCATGTCAGCATTTATACTTTGCAGCATTTTTGTTGATGGCCATTCTGACTGGTGTGAGCTGATAGGTTTTTGTAATTTGGGTTTACATGTCTGTAAAAATTCCTACAATTCATCATTTCTCCACGGCCTTTTCTTTTCTGTTAAAAGAAAAAAGCAAAAAAGGGTTAGTATAATATACCTCTTCCAATTTTCTTTTTGGGAGGTTGCACTCTAGAATTTTTTGGTCGATTTTCGACCTCAGCATTTTTTGGAGGGCCGGTGTCATTTACAGACCTGCAGTTGGTGAATATTTAGTGACCTTTTGCAGTGGGTTTAAAGCTGCTGTTGTGGGAAATGGCCACAAAGATGCAGCATTTCTCCTTTCCCAAATCTGGGTACTAGGGCAGCAGAGCCGTTCTGGAAGTCGTTTGCCTAGGTTGTAAATTTGAATGGAATGTGCCAGGAAAACCCCCCATAAGTTTATGTCTCATTACTCCTAGTTCGTTGTTTTAATTTTTTCAATTGGGGTAATGGTTAGAATGTTGCTTGTCCAAGGTGTACACACTCTGGTTCATCTCCATATTCTATATACCTATTTATGTAGAGATCCTCTCCCCGTGTAAATTATTACAGAGTGTTCCGTAAACCTTCCTTGCTATATGGTCGGTCTTTTTGATATATGTATATCATATGTATTTGTATACATATGCTAAGACTAATCTTCATTTATCCATTTCCCCCACCTTTCCTTTTAGATAAGCATAGTTTTTTTTTTAATAAGTCTGTGATTGACTTTCTCTGTGGAAATATGTTCATTTGTGTCAGTTATTAGATAACGCCTATAAGTGATATCATAGGATATAGGACTTTTACTTTCCGACTTACCTCATGTTCTGTGATTATCTCTAAGATCATCTATGGTGCCTCAAAGAGCACTGTTTCATTGTTTTCCATGGCTAGTTTTCATTGTGTACATGGACCACTTCTTCTTTATCCTTTCATCTGTTGATGGACATTTTGGTTGCTTCACTGTCTTGTCTATTGTGAATAAGGCCGCAGTGCAGCTTTTGCAGCCCGGGTTTTCTTCATTCTGGTCTTCTCAGGTGAGAGGCCCATTGGTGCACCTGCTGGATTGAATGATACCTCAATTTTTCCTTTTAAACGCAGCTCCTTTCTCTTCTCATTATTAGCGTTTAACCCTTTTACATCTCACCAGCAGCTACAGGGTACACAGTTCTCTGAAACCTCTTCAGCATTTATTGTTTGTAGACTTTTTGCCAATGGTCAGTCGACTGGTGCGAGTTGAAAACCTTTTGTAGATTAGATTGCATGAGTCTAATACTTCCTGAGGCTGAGCTTTTATCCGTTTTCCTTTCTTTAAAAAGAGAGTGAGTAAAACTTACCTCTTCATAGTATCTTCTTGAAAATGTTGCCTGTTTTGAATTTTTTTTATCCATTCCCTACCTCAGCACAATTTTGAGGGCAGGTGTCCTTTACAGCCCTGAGTCCTTGTGAATGGTAAGTGACCATTAGCTGTGGGTTAAAAGCTGCTCTTGCGGGAATCGGCCACAAGGCGGCAGCATTTCTCCTTTACCAAATCTGGTTACTAGGGCAACAGAGCCTTACTGGAAGTGGTGTTCTAGGTTGTAAATTAGAATGGAATGTGCGAGGAAAAAGCCCTTTAAGTTTATGTCTCATTACTTCTTGTTGGTATTTTTAACTTAATTGTTATTTTTTATCACAGCAAACTTGATTACAATGTTTTGTTTGTTCTCGGTGTGCAAGATGTGGTTCTTTCACACATATACATATATCTATTCTTCTTCGGATCCTTTTCCCATGTAGGTTATGACACAATGTTGAGTAGTCTTCTCTTGGTATTGCGTAGGTCTTTGGTGATTATATATTTCACATGTGTTTGTATCTCTCTGTTAACCTCAATATGGTAAGGTATCCAATCCTCACACCTTTCTATTTGGTGAACCATAAGTTTTTTTAATGAATCTATGATAGTGTTTCTCTGTGGAAATATCTTTGTTTGTATCATTTTTTAGGTAACCCCTATATGTGATGTGATAGGATATGTGTCTTTCTCTTTCTCACTTGCTCCAAATTGCGTGATTACTTCTAGACTCATCTATGGTGCTGCAAATGGCATTGTTTCATTTTTTCACTAGCTCATATTCCATCTGTACAGGTAGCAGTTCTTCTTTGTCCACCCATCTGTCGGTGGACCTTTTGGTTACTTCCATATCTTGGCTATTGTAATACTATGCAATGCAGATTTGCGTGCCTGTGTCCTTCCAATTCTGTCTTCTTAGTTTAGAGGTCCAGGAATAGGTCCGCTGGATCATATGGTAGCTCAATGTTGACCTTTTAAAGGCACCTCTGTCCTGTTCTCCTTAGTGGCTCTTTCCAGGTTACGTCCCACTTAAAGTGGAGGGTATGTATTTCTTCCCAGCACCTTCAGCATTTTTTCTTTGTAGTTTCTGCTGATGGTTATTCTGAGTGGTGTGAGCTGATACTTCTTTGTGGTTGAATTTGCATGTGTCTCATAATGCGTAGAAATTGAGCTTTAAGACATGTGCTTTTTAATTTTCCAGCTGTGATTAGAGCTTATTTCTTCAAAGAGTTTTCTTAAAGTATGTGTCACCACTTGAAATATTTTGGCCATTATCTCCCTCAAGACATTTTGAGGGCAGGTTTCATTTACAGCCCTGCAGTACTTGTTCGTATGAAGTGACCATTAGCTCAGGCTTTAAACCTGCTTTTGCAGGTATCGGCCAAAGAGCGGCAGCCTTTCTACGTTCCCCTTGCTGGTACTAGGGAAACAGACCTACCGGCCGGTGGTGTACTTCGGTTATAAATTAGAGTGCAATGTGCCCGGATAAACCCACAAATGTTGATGTCTCCTTGCTTTTGTTTGTTTTTAAATTGAGTTTATATTTATTATTAGAGTAATATTCCATTGTGTACGTGGACCACTTCTTCTTGGTGCATTCCTCGGTTGATGGACATTTTCATTGCTTCCAAGTGCTGGCTATGGTAAATCTTGCTGGCGTACAGGTGTGCCAGCCTGTGACTTTTGGATTCTCATTTTTGCAGGTGCTAGGCCAAGCAGTGGTTGTGATTGATTGACTGGTAGCTCAATGTTTCCCTTTCCAAAGCACCTACACTGTGTTTTCATTAGTGGCTCTTTACATGCCCCCCCTTACAACCGAGGGTACGCATTTCTCCACACTCCCTTCACCATTTGTTTTTTTGCAGCATTTTTCCTAATGGCCATTCTGACTGCTGTGAGCTGATAGGTTTTTGTGATATGGGTATGCATGTCATTAAAATTTTTTAAATTCGTCATATTCCTATGCTTTTTTCTTTTCTCTTAAAAGAAAAAACCGTGAGTACAATATAGCTCTTGAAATTGTCTTCTTCGAAGGTTGCCCTCTTCAGAATTTTTTGGTCGATTTTTGACCCCAGAAATTTTCTGGAGGGCAGGTGCCATTTACAGAACTGCAAGTTGGTGAAAATTTAGTGACCTTTTGCAGTGGGTTCAAAGCTGCTGTTGTGGGAAACAGCCACAAGGAGGTAGCATTTCTCCATTCCCCAATCTGGGTACTAGGGCAGCAGAGCCTTTCTGGAAGTCATTGTCCTAGGTTGCAAATTAGAATGGAATTTGCCAGGAGAAATCCCCATAAGTTTATGTCTCATTACTTCTTCTTGGTTTTTAAATTTTTTTTTAATCTGGGTAAAGTTTAGTATATTGTTTGTCCTAGGTGTACACAATCTGGTTCATTTGTACATTATGTATGTCTATTAATGTACAGATCCTCTTCCCATGTAAAATATTACAGTGTTCCGTCGACCTCCCTTGCTATATGTTCGGTCTTTTTGATACATGTATATAATATGTATGTGTATATGTATAGTAACACTAATCTTCATTTCTCAATTTCCCCCTCCTTTCCTTTCAGATGAGCGTAGTTTGTTTTCTAAGCCTGTGAGTGTCTTTCTCTTTGGGAATATGTTCATCTGTGTCAGTTATTAGATAAAGCCATAAGTGATAATATAGGATACAGTTGTTTTGCCTTCCGACCTACTTCATGTTTTGTGATTATCTCCAGGCTCATGTATGGTGCCTCAAAGAGCAGTGCTTCAATGTTTTCCATGGCTAATATTCCATTGTGTGCATGGACCACTTCTTCTTGGTGCATTCCTCTGTTGATGGACATTTTCGTTGCTTCCAAGTGTTGACTCTGGTAAATATTGCTGGAGTGCAGGATTGCCAGCCTGTGATTTTGGATTTTCATTTTCTCAGGTGATAGACCCAGCATTGGGTATGATTGATTGACTGGTATGGTAGCTCAACGTTTACCTTTTCAAGGCACCTCAATTGTGTTTTCATTAGTGGCTCTTACCATGTCCCCCTTAGAATCGAGGGTATGCATTTCTCCACAATCATGTCAGCATTTATACTTTGCAGCATTTTTGTTGATGGCCATTCTGACTGGTGTGAGCTGATAGGTTTTTGTAATTTGGGTTTACATGTCTGTAAAAATTCCTACAATTCATCATTTCTCCACGGCCTTTTCTTTTCTGTTAAAAGAAAAAAGCAAAAAAGGGTTAGTATAATATACCTCTTCCAATTTTCTTTTTGGGAGGTTGCACTCTAGAATTTTTTGGTCGATTTTCGACCTCAGCATTTTTTGGAGGGCCGGTGTCATTTACAGACCTGCAGTTGGTGAATATTTAGTGACCTTTTGCAGTGGGTTTAAAGCTGCTGTTGTGGGAAATGGCCACAAAGATGCAGCATTTCTCCTTTCCCAAATCTGGGTACTAGGGCAGCAGAGCCGTTCTGGAAGTCGTTTGCCTAGGTTGTAAATTTGAATGGAATGTGCCAGGAAAACCCCCCATAAGTTTATGTCTCATTACTCCTAGTTCGTTGTTTTAATTTTTTCAATTGGGGTAATGGTTAGAATGTTGCTTGTCCAAGGTGTACACACTCTGGTTCATCTACATATTCTATATACCTATTTATGTAGAGATCCTCTTCCCGTGTAAATTATTACAGAGTGTTCCGTAAACCTTCCTTGCTATATGGTCGGTCTTTTTGATATATGTATATCATATGTATTTGTATACATATGGTAAGACTAATCTTCATTTATCCATTTCCCCCACCTTTCCTTTTAGATAAGCATAGTTTTTTTTTTTTAATAAGTCTGTGATTGAATTTCTCTGTCGAAATATGTTCATGTGTGTCAGTTATTAGATAACGCCTATAAGTGATATCATAGGATATAGGACTTTTACTTTCCGACTTACCTCATGTTCTGTGATTATCTCCAAGATCATCTATGGTGCCTCAAAGAGCACTGTTTCATTGTTTTCCATGGCTAGTTTTCATTGTGTACATGGAGCACTTCTTCTTTATCCTTTCATCTGTTGATGGACATTTTGGTTGCTTCACTGTCTTGTCTATTGTGAATAAGGCCGCAGTGCAGCTTTTGCAGCCCGGGTCTTCTTCATTCTGGTCTTCTCAGGTGAGAGGCCCATTGGTGCACCTGCTGGATTGAATGATACCTCAATTTTTCCTTTTAAACGCAGCTCCTTTCTGTTCTCATTATTAGCGTTTAACCCTTTTACATCTCACCAGCAGCTAGAGGGTACACAGTTCTCTGAAACCTCTTCAGCATTTATTGTTTGTAGACTTTTTGCCAATGGTCAGTCGACTGGTGCGAGTTGAAAACCTTTTGTAGATTAGATTGCATGAGTCTAATACTTCCTGAGGCTGAGCTTTTATCCGTTTTCCTTTCTTTAAAAAGAGAGTGAGTAAAACTTACCTCTTCATAGTATCTTCTTGAAAATGTTGCCTGTTTTGAATTTTTTTTTATCCTTTCCCTACCTCAGCACAATTTTGAGGGCAGGTGTCCTTTACAGCCCTGAGTCCTTGTGAATGGTAAGTGACCATTAGCTGTGGGTTAAAAGCTGCTCTTGCGGGAATCGGCCACAAGGCGGCAGCATTTCTCCTTTACCAAATCTGGTTACTAGGGCAACAGAGCCTTACTGGAAGTGGTGTTCTAGGTTGTAAATTAGAATGGAATGTGCGAGGAAAAAGCCCTTTAAGTTTATGTCTCATTACTTCTTGTTGGTATTTTTAACTTAATTGTTATTTTTTATCACAGCAAACTTGATTACAATGTTTTGTTTGTTCTCGGTGTGCAAGATGTGGTTCTTTCACACATATACATATATCTATTCTTCTTCGGATCCTTTTCCCATGTAGGTTATGACACAATGTTGAGTAGTCTTCTCTTGGTATTGCGTAGGTCTTTGGTGATTATATATTTCACATGTGTTTGTATCTCTCTGTTAACCTCAATATGGTAAGGTATCCAATCCTCACACCTTTCTATTTGGTGAACCATAAGTTTTTTTAATGAATCTATGATAGTGTTTCTCTGTGGAAATATCTTTGTTTGTATCATTTTTTAGGTAACCCCTATATGTGATGTGATAGGATATGTGTCTTTCTCTTTCTCACTTGCTCCAAATTGCGTGATTACTTCTAGACTCATCTATGGTGCTGCAAATGGCATTGTTTCATTTTTTCACTAGCTCATATTCCATCTGTACAGGTAGCAGTTCTTCTTTGTCCACCCATCTGTCGGTGGACCTTTTGGTTACTTCCATATCTTGGCTATTGTAATACTATGCAATGCAGATTTGCGTGCCTGTGTCCTTCCAATTCTGTCTTCTTAGTTTAGAGGTCCAGGAATAGGTCCGCTGGATCATATGGTAGCTCAATGTTGACCTTTTAAAGGCACCTCTGTTCTGTTCTCCTTAGTGGCTCTTTCCAGGTTACGTCCCACTTAAAGTGGAGGGTATGTATTTCTTCCCAGCACCTTCAGCATTTATTCTTTGTAGTTTCTGCTGATGGTTATTCTGAGTGGTGTGAGCTGATACCTCTTTGTGGTTGAATTTGCATGTGTCTCATAATGCGTAGAAATTGAGCTTTAAGACATGTGCTTTTTATTTTTCCAGCTGTGATTAGAGCTTATTTCTTCAAAGTGTTTTCTTAAAGTATGTGTCACCACTTGCAATATTTTGGCCATTATCTCCCTCAAGACATTTTGAGGGCAGGTTTCATTTACAGCCCTGCAGTACTTGTTCGTATGAAGTGACCATTAGCTCAGGCTTTAAACCTGCTTTTGCAGGTATCGGCCAAAGAGCGGCAGCCTTTCTACGTTCCCCTTGCTGGTACTAGGGAAACAGACCTACCGGCCGGTGGTGTTCTTCGGTTATAAATTAGAGTGCAATGTGCCCGGATAAACCCACAAATGTTGATGTCTCCTTGCTTTTGTTTGTTTTTAAATTGAGTTTATATTTATTATTAGAGTAATATTCCATTGTGTACGTGGACCACTTCTTCTTGGTGCATTCCTCGGTTGATGGACATTTTCATTGCTTCCAAGTGCTGGCTATGGTAAATCTTGCTGGCGTACAGGTGTGCCAGCCTGTGACTTTTGGATTCTCATTTTTGCAGGTGCTAGGCCAAGCAGTGGTTGTGATTGATTGACTGGTAGCTCAATGTTTCCCTTTCCAAAGCACCTACACTGTGTTTTCATTAGTGGCTCTTTACATGCCCCCCCTTACAACTGAGGGTACGCATTTCTCCACACTCCCTTCACCATTTGTTTTTTGCAGCATTTTTCCTAATGGCCATTCTGACTGCTGTGAGCTGATAGGTTTTTGTAATATGGGTATGCATGTCATTAAAATTTTTAAAATTCGTCATATTCCTATGCTTTTTTCTTTTCTCTTAAAAGAAAAAACTGTGAGTACAATATAGCTCTTGAAATTGTCGTCTTCGAAGGTTGCACTCTTCTGAATTTTTTGGTCGATTTTTGACCCCAGAAATTTTCTGGAGGGCAGGTGCCATTTACAGAACTGCAAGTTGGTGAAAATTTAGTGACCTTTTGCAGTGGGTTCAAAGCTGCTGTTGTGGGAAACGGCCACAAGGAGGTAGCACTTCTCCATTCCCCAATCTGGGTACTAGGGCAGCAGAGCCTTTCTGGAAGTCATTGTCCTAGGTTGCAAATTAGAATGGAATTTGCCAGGAGAAATCCCCATAAGTTTATGTCTCAATACTTCTTCTTGGTTTTTAAAATTTTTTTAATCTGGGTAAAGTTTAGAATATTGTTTGTCCTAGGTGTACACAATCTGGTTCATTTGTACATTATGTCTGTCTATTAATGTACAGATCCTCTTCCCATGTAAAATATTACAGTGTTCCATCGACCTCCCTTGCTATATGTTCGGTCTCTTTGATACATGTATATAATATGTATGTGTATATGTATAGTAACACTAATCTTCATTTCTCAATTTCCCCCCTCCTTTCCTTTCAGATGAGCATAGTTTGTTTTCTAAGCCTGTGAGTGTCTTTCTCTTTGGAAATATGTTCATCTGTGTCAGTTATTAGATAATGCCATAAGTGACAATATAGGATATAGGTGTTTTGCCTTCCGACCTACTTCATGTTTTGTGATTATCTCCAGGCTCATGTACGGTGCCTCAAAGAGCAGTGCTTCAATGTTTTCCATGGCTAATATTCCATTGTGTGCATGGACCACTTCTTCTTGGTGCATTCCTCTGTTGATGGACATTTTCGTTGCTTCCAAGTGTTGCCTCTGGTAAGTATTGCTGGAGTGCAGGATTGCCAGCCTGTGATTTTTGATTTTCATTTTCTCAGGTGATAGACCCAGCAGTGGGTATGATTGATTGACTGGTATGGTAGCTCAACGTTTACCTTTTCAAGGCACCTCAATTGTGTTTTCATTAGTGGCTCTTACCATGTTCCCCTTAGAATCGAGGGTATGCATTTCTCCACAATCACGTCAGCATTTATTGTTTGCAGCATTTTTGTTGATGGCCATTCTGACTGGTGTGAGCTGATAGGTTTTTGTAATTTGGGTTTACATGTCTGTAAAAATTCCTACAATTCATCATTTCTCCACGGCCTTTTCTTTTCTGTTAAAAGAAAAAAGCAAAAAAGGGTTAGTATAATATACCTCTTCCAATTTTCCTTTTGGGAGGTTGCACTCTAGAAATTTTTGGTCGATTTTCGACCTCAGCATTTTTTGGAGGGCCGGTGTCATTTACAGACCTGCAGTTGGTGAATATTTAGTGACCTTTTGCAGTGGGTTTAAAGCTGCTGTTGTGGGAAACGGCCACAAGGATGCAGCATTTCTCCATTCCCAAATCTGGGTACTAGGGCAGCAGAGCCGTTCTGGAAGTCGTTTGCCTAGGTTGTAAATTTGAATGGAATGTGCCAGGAAAACCCCCCATAAGTTTATGTCTCATTACTCCTAGTTCGTTGTTTTAATTTTTTCAGTTGGGGTAATGGTTAGAATGTTGCTTGTCCAAGGTGTACACACTCTGGTTCATCTCCATATTCTATATACCTATTTATGTAGAGATCCTCTCCCCGTGTAAATTATTACAGAGTGTTCCGTAAACCTTCCTTGCTATATGGTCGGTCTTTTTGATATATGTATATCATATGTATTTGTATACATATGCTAAGACTAATCTTCATTTATCCATTTCCCCCACCTTTCCTTTTAGATAAGCATAGTTTTTTTTTTAATAAGTCTGTGATTGACTTTCTCTGTGGAAATATGTTCATTTGTGTCAGTTATTAGATAACGCCTATAAGTGATATCATAGGATATAGGACTTTTACTTTCCGACTTACCTCATGTTCTGTGATTATCTCTAAGATCATCTATGGTGCCTCAAAGAGCACTGTTTCATTGTTTTCCATGGCTAGTTTTCATTGTGTACATGGACCACTTCTTCTTTATCCTTTCATCTGTTGATGGACATTTTGGTTGCTTCACTGTCTTGTCTATTGTGAATAAGGCCGCAGTGCAGCTTTTGCAGCCCGGGTTTTCTTCATTCTGGTCTTCTCAGGTGAGAGGCCCATTGGTGCACCTGCTGGATTGAATGATACCTCAATTTTTCCTTTTAAACGCAGCTCCTTTCTGTTCTCATTATTAGCGTTTAACCCTTTTACATCTCACCAGCAGCTAGAGGGTACACAGTTCTCTGAAACCTCTTCAGCATTTATTGTTTGTAGACTTTTTGCCAATGGTCAGTCGACTGGTGCGAGTTGAAAACCTTTTGTAGATTAGATTGCATGAGTCTAATACTTCCTGAGGCTGAGCTTTTATCCGTTTTCCTTTCTTTAAAAAGAGAGTGAGTAAAACTTACCTCTTCATAGTATCTTCTTGAAAATTTTGCCTGTTTTGAATTTTTTTTATCCATTCCCTACCTCAGCACAATTTTGAGGGCAGGTGTCCTTTACAGCCCTGAGTCCTTGTGAATGGTAAGTGACCATTAGCTGTGGGTTAAAAGCTGCTCTTGCGGGAATCGGCCACAAGGCGGCAGCATTTCTCCTTTACCAAATCTGGTTACTAGGGCAACAGAGCCTTACTGGAAGTGGTGTTCTAGGTTGTAAATTAGAATGGAATGTGCGAGGAAAAAGCCCTTTAAGTTTATGTCTCATTACTTCTTGTTGGTATTTTTAACTTAATTTTTATTTTTTATCACAGCAAACTTGATTACAATGTTTTGTTTGTTCTCGGTGTGCAAGATGTGGTTCTTTCACACATATACATATATCTATTCTTCTTCGGATCCTTTTCCCATGTAGGTTATGACACAATGTTGAGTAGTCTTCTCTTGGTATTGCGTAGGTCTTTGGTGATTATATATTTCACATGTGTTTGTATCTCTCTGTTAACCTCAATATGGTAAGGTATCCAATCCTCACACCTTTCTATTTGGTGAACCATAAGTTTTTTTAATGAATCTATGATAGTGTTTCTCTGTGGAAATATCTTTGTTTGTATCATTTTTTAGGTAACCCCTATATGTGATATGATAGGATATGTGTCTTTCTCTTTCTCACTTGCTCCAAATTGCGTGATTACTTCTAGACTCATCTATGGTGCTGCAAATGGCATTGTTTCATTTTTTCACTAGCTCATATTCCATCTGTACAGGTAGCAGTTCTTCTTTGTCCACCCATCTGTCGGTGGACCTTTTGTTTACTTCCATATCTTGGCTATTGTAATACTATGCAATGCAGATTTGCGTGCCTGTGTCCTTCCAATTCTGTCTTCTTAGTTTAGAGGTCCAGGAATAGGTCCGCTGGATCATATGGTAGCTCAATGTTGACCTTTTAAAGGCACCTCTGTCCTGTTCTCCTTAGTGGCTCTTTCCAGGTTACGTCCCACTTAAAGTGGAGGGTATGTATTTCTTCCCAGCACCTTCAGCATTTTTTCTTTGTAGTTTCTGCTGATGGTTATTCTGAGTGGTGTGAGCTGATACTTCTTTGTGGTTGAATTTGCATGTGTCTCATAATGCGTAGAAATTGAGCTTTAAGACATGTGCTTTTTAATTTTCCAGCTGTGATTAGAGCTTATTTCTTCAAAGAGTTTTCTTAAAGTATGTGTCACCACTTGAAATATTTTGGCCATTATCTCCCTCAAGACATTTTGAGGGCAGGTTTCATTTACAGCCCTGCAGTACTTGTTCGTATGAAGTGACCATTAGCTCAGGCTTTAAACCTGCTTTTGCAGGTATCGGCCAAAGAGCGGCAGCCTTTCTACGTTCCCCTTGCTGGTACTAGGGAAACAGACCTACCGGCCAGAGGTGTACTTCGGTTATAAATTAGAGTGCAATGTGCCCGGATAAACCCACAAATGTTGATGTCTCCTTGCTTTTGTTTGTTTTTAAATTGAGTTTATATTTATTATTAGAGTAATATTCCATTGTGTACGTGGACCACTTCTTCTTGGTGCATTCCTCGGTTGATGGACATTTTCATTGCTTCCAAGTGCTGGCTATGGTAAATCTTGCTGGCGTACAGGTGTGCCAGCCTGTGACTTTTGGATTCTCATTTTTGCAGGTGCTAGGCCAAGCAGTGGTTGTGATTGATTGACTGGTAGCTCAATGTTTCCCTTTCCAAAGCACCTACACTGTGTTTTCATTAGTGGCTCTTTACATGCCCCCCCTTACAACCGAGGGTACGCATTTCTCAACACTCCCTTCACCATTTGTTTTTTTGCAGCATTTTTCCTAATGGCCATTCTGACTGCTGTGAGCTGATAGGTTTTTGTGATATGGGTATGCATGTCATTAAAATTTTTTAAATTCGTCATATTCCTATGCTTTTTTCTTTTCTCTTAAAAGAAAAAACCGTGAGTACAATATAGCTCTTGAAATTGTCTTCTTCGAAGGTTGCCCTCTTCAGAATTTTTTGGTCGATTTTTGACCCCAGAAATTTTCTGGAGGGCAGGTGCCATTTACAGAACTGCAAGTTGGTGAAAATTTAGTGACCTTTTGCAGTGGGTTCAAAGCTGCTGTTGTGGGAAACAGCCACAAGGAGGTAGCATTTCTCCATTCCCCAATCTGGGTACTAGGGCAGCAGAGCCTTTCTGGAAGTCATTGTCCTAGGTTGCAAATTAGAATGGAATTTGCCAGGAGAAATCCCCATAAGTTTATGTCTCATTACTTCTTCTTGGTTTTTAAATTTTTTTTTAATCTGGGTAAAGTTTAGTATATTGTTTGTCCTAGGTGTACACAATCTGGTTCATTTGTACATTATGTATGTCTATTAATGTACAGATCCTCTTCCCATGTAAAATATTACAGTGTTCCGTCGACCTCCCTTGCTATATGTTCGGTCTTTTTGATACATGTATATAATATGTATGTGTATATGTATAGTAACACTAATCTTCATTTCTCAATTTCCCCCTCCTTTCCTTTCAGATGAGCGTAGTTTGTTTTCTAAGCCTGTGAGTGTCTTTCTCTTTGGGAATATGTTCATCTGTGTCAGTTATTAGATAAAGCCATAAGTGATAATATAGGATACAGTTGTTTTGCCTTCCGACCTACTTCATGTTTTGTGATTATCTCCAGGCTCATGTATGGTGCCTCAAAGAGCAGTGCTTCAATGTTTTCCATGGCTAATATTCCATTGTGTGCATGGACCACTTCTTCTTGGTGCATTCCTCTGTTGATGGACATTTTCGTTGCTTCCAAGTGTTGACTCTGGTAAATATTGCTGGAGTGCAGGATTGCCAGCCTGTGATTTTGGATTTTCATTTTCTCAGGTGATAGACCCAGCATTGGGTATGATTGATTGACTGGTATGGTAGCTCAACGTTTACCTTTTCAAGGCACCTCAATTGTGTTTTCATTAGTGGCTCTTACCATGTCCCCCTTAGAATCGAGGGTATGCATTTCTCCACAATCATGTCAGCATTTATACTTTGCAGCATTTTTGTTGATGGCCGTTCTGACTGGTGTGAGCTGATAGGTTTTTGTAATTTGGGTTTACATGTCTGTAAAAATTCCTACAATTCATCATTTCTCCACGGCCTTTTCTTTTCTGTTAAAAGAAAAAAGCAAAAAAGGGTTAGTATAATATACCTCTTCCAATTTTCTTTTTGGGAGGTTGCACTCTAGAATTTTTTGGTCGATTTTCGACCTCAGCATTTTTTGGAGGGCCGGTGTCATTTACAGACCTGCAATTGGTGAATATTTAGTGACCTTTTGCAGTGGGTTTAAAGCTGCTGTTGAGGGAAATGGCCACAAAGATGCAGCATTTCTCCTTTCCCAAATCTGGGTACTAGGGCAGCAGAGCCGTTCTGGAAGTCGTTTGCCTAGGTTGTAAATTTGAATGGAATGTGCCAGGAAAACCCCCCATAAGTTTATGTCTCATTACTCCTAGTTCGTTGTTTTAATTTTTTCAATTGGGGTAATGGTTAGAATGTTGCTTGTCCAAGGTGTACACACTCTGGTTCATCTACATATTCTATATACCTATTTATGTAGAGATCCTCTTCCCGTGTAAATTATTACAGAGTGTTCCGTAAACCTTCCTTGCTATATGGTCGGTCTTTTTGATATATGTATATCATATGTATTTGTATACATATGGTAAGACTAATCTTCATTTATCCATTTCCCCCACCTTTCCTTTTAGATAAGCATCGTTTTTTTTTTTTAATAAGTCTGTGATTGAATTTCTCTTTCGAAATATGTTCATTTGTGTCAGTTATTAGATAACGCCTATAAGTGATATCATAGGATATAGGACTTTTACTTTCCGACTTACCTCATGTTCTGTGATTATCTCCAAGATCATCTATGGTGCCTCAAAGAGCACTGTTTCATTGTTTTCCATGGCTAGTTTTCATTGTGTACATGGAGCACTTCTTCTTTATCCTTTCATCTGTTGATGGACATTTTGGTTGCTTCACTGTCTTGTCTATTGTGAATAAGGCCGCAGTGCAGCTTTTGCAGCCCGGGTCTTCTTCATTCTGGTCTTCTCAGGTGAGAGGCCCATTGGTGCACCTGCTGGATTGAATGATACCTCAATTTTTCCTTTTAAACGCAGCTCCTTTCTGTTCTCATTATTAGCGTTTAACCCTTTTACATCTCACCAGCAGCTAGAGGGTACACAGTTCTCTGAAACCTCTTCAGCATTTATTGTTTGTAGACTTTTTGCCAATGGTCAGTCGACTGGTGCGAGTTGAAAACCTTTTGTAGATTAGATTGCATGAGTCTAATACTTCCTGAGGCTGAGCTTTTATCCGTTTTCCTTTCTTTAAAAAGAGAGTGAGTAAAACTTACCTCTTCATAGTATCTTCTTGAAAATGTTGCCTGTTTTGAATTTTTTTTTATCCATTCCCGACCTCAGCACAATTTTGAGGGCAGGTGTCCTTTACAGCCCTGAGTCCTTGTGAATGGTAAGTGACCATTAGCTGTGGGTTAAAAGCTGCTCTTGCGGGAATCGGCCACAAGGCGGCAGCATTTCTCCTTTACCAAATCTGGTTACTAGGGCAACAGAGCCTTACTGGAAGTGGTGTTCTAGGTTGTAAATTAGAATGGAATGTGCGAGGAAAAAGCCCTTTAAGTTTATGTCTCATTACTTCTTGTTGGTATTTTTAACTTAATTGTTATTTTTTATCACAGCAAACTTGATTACAATGTTTTGTTTGTTCTCGGTGTGCAAGATGTGGTTCTTTCACACATATACATATATCTATTCTTCTTCGGATCCTTTTCCCATGTAGGTTATGACACAATGTTGAGTAGTCTTCTCTTGGTATTGCGTAGGTCTTTGGTGATTATATATTTCACATGTGTTTGTATCTCTCTGTTAACCTCAATATGGTAAGGTATCCAATCCTCACACCTTTCTATTTGGTGAACCATAAGTTTTTTTAATGAATCTATGATAGTGTTTCTCTGTGGAAATATCTTTGTTTGTATCATTTTTTAGGTAACCCCTATATGTGATGTGATAGGATATGTGTCTTTCTCTTTCTCACTTGCTCCAAATTGCGTGATTACTTCTAGACTCATCTATGGTGCTGCAAATGGCATTGTTTCATTTTTTCACTAGCTCATATTCCATCTGTACAGGTAGCAGTTCTTCTTTGTCCACCCATCTGTCGGTGGACCTTTTGGTTACTTCCATATCTTGGCTATTGTAATACTATGCAATGCAGATTTGCGTGCCTGTGTCCTTCCAATTCTGTCTTCTTAGTTTAGAGGTCCAGGAATAGGTCCGCTGGATCATATGGTAGCTCAATGTTGACCTTTTAAAGGCACCTCTGTTCTGTTCTCCTTAGTGGCTCTTTCCAGGTTACGTCCCACTTAAAGTGGAGGGTATGTATTTCTTCCCAGCACCTTCAGCATTTATTCTTTGTAGTTTCTGCTGATGGTTATTCTGAGTGGTGTGAGCTGATACCTCTTTGTGGTTGAATTTGCATGTGTCTCATAATGCGTAGAAATTGAGCTTTAAGACATGTGCTTTTTATTTTTCCAGCTGTGATTAGAGCTTATTTCTTCAAAGTGTTTTCTTAAAGTATGTGTCACCACTTGCAATATTTTGGCCATTATCTCCCTCAAGACATTTTGAGGGCAGGTTTCATTTACAGCCCTGCAGTACTTGTTCGTATGAAGTGACCATTAGCTCAGGCTTTAAACCTGCTTTTGCAGGTATCGGCCAAAGAGCGGCAGCCTTTCTACGTTCCCCTTGCTGGTACTAGGGAAACAGACCTACCGGCCGGTGGTGTTCTTCGGTTATAAATTAGAGTGCAATGTGCCCGGATAAACCCACAAATGTTGATGTCTCCTTGCTTTTGTTTGTTTTTAAATTGAGTTTATATTTATTATTAGAGTAATATTCCATTGTGTACGTGGACCACTTCTTCTTGGTGCATTCCTCGGTTGATGGACATTTTCATTGCTTCCAAGTGCTGGCTATGGTAAATCTTGCTGGCGTACAGGTGTGCCAGCCTGTGACTTTTGGATTCTCATTTTTGCAGGTGCTAGGCCAAGCAGTGGTTGTGATTGATTGACTGGTAGCTCAATGTTTCCCTTTCCAAAGCACCTACACTGTGTTTTCATTAGTGGCTCTTTACATGCCCCCCCTTACAACCGAGGGTACGCATTTCTCCACACTCCCTTCACCATTTGTTTTTTGCAGCATTTTTCCTAATGGCCATTCTGACTGCTGTGAGCTGATAGGTTTTTGTAATATGGGTATGCATGTCATTAAAATTTTTAAAATTCGTCATATTCCTATGCTTTTTTCTTTTCTCTTAAAAGAAAAAACTGTGAGTACAATATAGTTCTTGAAATTGTCGTCTTCGAAGGTTGCACTCTTCTGAATTTTTTGGTCGATTTTTGACCCCAGAAATTTTCTGGAGGGCAGGTGCCATTTACAGAACTGCAAGTTGGTGAAAATTTAGTGACCTTTTGCAGTGGGTTCAAAGCTGCTGTTGTGGGAAACGGCCACAAGGAGGTAGCACTTCTCCATTCCCCAATCTGGGTACTAGGGCAGCAGAGCCTTTCTGGAAGTCATTGTCCTAGGTTGCAAATTAGAATGGAATTTGCCAGGAGAAATCCCCATAAGTTTATGTCTCAATACTTCTTCTTGGTTTTTAAAATTTTTTTAATCTGGGTAAAGTTTAGAATATTGTTTGTCCTAGGTGTACACAATCTGGTTCATTTGTACATTATGTCTGTCTATTAATGTACAGATCCTCTTCCCATGTAAAATATTACAGTGTTCCATCGACCTCCCTTGCTATATGTTCGGTCTCTTTGATACATGTATATAATATGTATGTGTATATGTATAGTAACACTAATCTTCATTTCTCAATTTCCCCCCTCCTTTCCTTTCAGATGAGCATAGTTTGTTTTCTAAGCCTGTGAGTGTCTTTCTCTTTGGAAATATGTTCATCTGTGTCAGTTATTAGATAATGCCATAAGTGACAATATAGGATATAGGTGTTTTGCCTTCCGACCTACTTCATGTTTTGTGATTATCTCCAGGCTCATGTACGGTGCCTCAAAGAGCAGTGCTTCAATGTTTTCCATGGCTAATATTCCATTGTGTGCATGGACCACTTCTTCTTGGTGCATTCCTCTGTTGATGGACATTTTCGTTGCTTCCAAGTGTTGCCTCTGGTAAGTATTGCTGGAGTGCAGGATTGCCAGCCTGTGATTTTTGATTTTCATTTTCTCAGGTGATAGACCCAGCAGTGGGTATGATTGATTGACTGGTATGGTAGCTCAACGTTTACTTTTTCAAGGCACCTCAATTGTGTTTTCATTAGTGGCTCTTACCATGTCCCCCTTAGAATCGAGGGTATGCATTTCTCCACAATCACGTCAGCATTTATTGTTTGCAGCATTTTTGTTGATGGCCATTCTGACTGGTGTGAGCTGATAGGTTTTTGTAATTTGGGTTTACATGTCTGTAAAAATTCCTACAATTCATCATTTCTCCACGGCCTTTTCTTTTCTGTTAAAAGAAAAAAGCAAAAAAGGGTTAGTATAATATACCTCTTCCAATTTTCCTTTTGGGAGGTTGCACTCTAGAAATTTTTGGTCGATTTTCGACCTCAGCATTTTTTGGAGGGCCGGTGTCGTTTACAGACCTGCAGTTGGTGAATATTTAGTGACCTTTTGCAGTGGGTTTAAAGCTGCTGTTGTGGGAAACGGCCACAAGGATGCAGCATTTCTCCATTCCCAAATCTGGGTACTAGGGCAGCAGAGCCGTTCTGGAAGTCGTTTGCCTAGGTTGTAAATTTGAATGGAATGTGCCAGGAAAACCCCCCATAAGTTTATGTCTCATTACTCCTAGTTCGTTGTTTTAATTTTTTCAGTTGGGGTAATGGTTAGAATGTTGCTTGTCCAAGGTGTACACACTCTGGTTCATCTCCATATTCTATATACCTATTTATGTAGAGATCCTCTCCCCGTGTAAATTATTACAGAGTGTTCCGTAAACCTTCCTTGCTATATGGTCGGTCTTTTTGATATATGTATATCATATGTATTTGTATACATATGCTAAGACTAATCTTCATTTATCCATTTCCCCCACCTTTCCTTTTAGATAAGCATAGTTTTTTTTTAATAAGTCTGTGATTGACTTTCTCTGTGGAAATATGTTCATTTGTGTCAGTTATTAGATAACGCCTATAAGTGATATCATAGGATATAGGACTTTTACTTTCCGACTTACCTCATGTTCTGTGATTATCTCTAAGATCATCTATGGTGCCTCAAAGAGCACTGTTTCATTGTTTTCCATGGCTAGTTTTCATTGTGTACATGGAGCACTTCTTCTTTATCCTTTCATCTGTTGATGGACATTTTGGTTGCTTCACTGTCTTGTCTATTGTGAATAAGGCTGCAGTGCAGCTTTTGCAGCCCGGGTCTTCTTCATTCTGGTCTTCTCAGGTGAGAGGCCCATTGGTGCACCTGCTGGATTGAATGATACCTCAATTTTTCCTTTTAAACGCAGCTCCTTTCTGTTCTCAATATTAGCGTTTAACCCTTTTACATCTCACCAGCAGCTAGAGGGTACACAGTTCTCTGAAACCTCTTCAGCATTTATTGTTTGTAGACTTTTTGCCAATGGTCAGTCGACTGGTGCGAGTTGAAAACCTTTTGTAGATTAGATTGCATGAGTCTAATACTTCCTGAGGCTGAGCTTTTATCCGTTTTCCTTTCTTTAAAAAGAGAGTGAGTAAAACTTACCTCTTCATAGTATCTTCTTGAAAATGTTGCCTGTTTTGAATTTTTTTTATCCATTCCCTACCTCAGCACAATTTTGAGGGCAGGTGTCCTTTACAGCCCTGAGTCCTTGTGAATGGTAAGTGACCATTAGCTGTGGGTTAAAAGCTGCTCTTGCGGGAATCGGCCACAAGGCGGCAGCATTTCTCCTTTACCAAATCTGGTTACTAGGGCAACAGAGCCTTACTGGAAGTGGTGTTCTAGGTTGTAAATTAGAATGGAATGTGCGAGGAAAAAGCCCTTTAAGTTTATGTCTCATTACTTCTTGTTGGTATTTTTAACTTAATTGTTATTTTTTATCACAGCAAACTTGATTACAATGTTTTGTTTGTTCTCGGTGTGCAAGATGTGGTTCTTTCACACATATACATATATCTATTCTTCTTCGGATCCTTTTCCCATGTAGGTTATGACACAATGTTGAGTAGTCTTCTCTTGGTATTGCGTAGGTCTTTGGTGATTATATATTTCACATGTGTTTGTATCTCTCTGTTAACCTCAATATGGTAAGGTATCCAATCCTCACACCTTTCTATTTGGTGAACCATAAGTTTTTTTAATGAATCTATGATAGTGTTTCTCTGTGGAAATATCTTTGTTTGTATCATTTTTTAGGTAACCCCTATATGTGATATGATAGGATATGTGTCTTTCTCTTTCTCACTTGCTCCAAATTGCGTGATTACTTCTAGACTCATCTATGGTGCTGCAAATGGCATTGTTTCATTTTTTCACTAGCTCATATTCCATCTGTACAGGTAGCAGTTCTTCTTTGTCCACCCATCTGTCGGTGGACCTTTTGTTTACTTCCATATCTTGGCTATTGTAATACTATGCAATGCAGATTTGCGTGCCTGTGTCCTTCCAATTCTGTCTTCTTAGTTTAGAGGTCCAGGAATAGGTCCGCTGGATCATATGGTAGCTCAATGTTGACCTTTTAAAGGCACCTCTGTCCTGTTCTCCTTAGTGGCTCTTTCCAGGTTACGTCCCACTTAAAGTGGAGGGTATGTATTTCTTCCCAGCACCTTCAGCATTTTTTCTTTGTAGTTTCTGCTGATGGTTATTCTGAGTGGTGTGAGCTGATACTTCTTTGTGGTTGAATTTGCATGTGTCTCATAATGCGTAGAAATTGAGCTTTAAGACATGTGCTTTTTAATTTTCCAGCTGTGATTAGAGCTTATTTCTTCAAAGAGTTTTCTTAAAGTATGTGTCACCACTTGAAATATTTTGGCCATTATCTCCCTCAAGACATTTTGAGGGCAGGTTTCATTTACAGCCCTGCAGTACTTGTTCGTATGAAGTGACCATTAGCTCAGGCTTTAAACCTGCTTTTGCAGGTATCGGCCAAAGAGCGGCAGCCTTTCTACGTTCCCCTTGCTGGTACTAGGGAAACAGACCTACCGGCCAGAGGTGTACTTCGGTTATAAATTAGAGTGCAATGTGCCCGGATAAACCCACAAATGTTGATGTCTCCTTGCTTTTGTTTGTTTTTAAATTGAGTTTATATTTATTATTAGAGTAATATTCCATTGTGTACGTGGACCACTTCTTCTTGGTGCATTCCTCGGTTGATGGACATTTTCATTGCTTCCAAGTGCTGGCTATGGTAAATCTTGCTGGCGTACAGGTGTGCCAGCCTGTGACTTTTGGATTCTCATTTTTGCAGGTGCTAGGCCAAGCAGTGGTTGTGATTGATTGACTGGTAGCTCAATGTTTCCCTTTCCAAAGCACCTACACTGTGTTTTCATTAGTGGCTCTTTACATGCCCCCCCTTACAACCGAGGGTACGCATTTCTCAACACTCCCTTCACCATTTGTTTTTTTGCAGCATTTTTCCTAATGGCCATTCTGACTGCTGTGAGCTGATAGGTTTTTGTGATATGGGTATGCATGTCATTAAAATTTTTTAAATTCGTCATATTCCTATGCTTTTTTCTTTTCTCTTAAAAGAAAAAACCGTGAGTACAATATAGCTCTTGAAATTGTCTTCTTCGAAGGTTGCCCTCTTCAGAATTTTTTGGTCGATTTTTGACCCCAGAAATTTTCTGGAGGGCAGGTGCCATTTACAGAACTGCAAGTTGGTGAAAATTTAGTGACCTTTTGCAGTGGGTTCAAAGCTGCTGTTGTGGGAAACAGCCACAAGGAGGTAGCATTTCTCCATTCCCCAATCTGGGTACTAGGGCAGCAGAGCCTTTCTGGAAGTCATTGTCCTAGGTTGCAAATTAGAATGGAATTTGCCAGGAGAAATCCCCATAAGTTTATGTCTCATTACTTCTTCTTGGTTTTTAAATTTTTTTTTAATCTGGGTAAAGTTTAGTATATTGTTTGTCCTAGGTGTACACAATCTGGTTCATTTGTACATTATGTATGTCTATTAATGTACAGATCCTCTTCCCATGTAAAATATTACAGTGTTCCGTCGACCTCCCTTGCTATATGTTCGGTCTTTTTGATACATGTATATAATATGTATGTGTATATGTATAGTAACACTAATCTTCATTTCTCAATTTCCCCCTCCTTTCCTTTCAGATGAGCGTAGTTTGTTTTCTAAGCCTGTGAGTGTCTTTCTCTTTGGGAATATGTTCATCTGTGTCAGTTATTAGATAAAGCCATAAGTGATAATATAGGATACAGTTGTTTTGCCTTCCGACCTACTTCATGTTTTGTGATTATCTCCAGGCTCATGTATGGTGCCTCAAAGAGCAGTGCTTCAATGTTTTCCATGGCTAATATTCCATTGTGTGCATGGACCACTTCTTCTTGGTGCATTCCTCTGTTGATGGACATTTTCGTTGCTTCCAAGTGTTGACTCTGGTAAATATTGCTGGAGTGCAGGATTGCCAGCCTGTGATTTTGGATTTTCATTTTCTCAGGTGATAGACCCAGCATTGGGTATGATTGATTGACTGGTATGGTAGCTCAACGTTTACCTTTTCAAGGCACCTCAATTGTGTTTTCATTAGTGGCTCTTACCATGTCCCCCTTAGAATCGAGGGTATGCATTTCTCCACAATCATGTCAGCATTTATACTTTGCAGCATTTTTGTTGATGGCCGTTCTGACTGGTGTGAGCTGATAGGTTTTTGTAATTTGGGTTTACATGTCTGTAAAAATTCCTACAATTCATCATTTCTCCACGGCCTTTTCTTTTCTGTTAAAAGAAAAAAGCAAAAAAGGGTTAGTATAATATACCTCTTCCAATTTTCTTTTTGGGAGGTTGCACTCTAGAATTTTTTGGTCGATTTTCGACCTCAGCATTTTTTGGAGGGCCGGTGTCATTTACAGACCTGCAATTGGTGAATATTTAGTGACCTTTTGCAGTGGGTTTAAAGCTGCTGTTGAGGGAAATGGCCACAAAGATGCAGCATTTCTCCTTTCCCAAATCTGGGTACTAGGGCAGCAGAGCCGTTCTGGAAGTCGTTTGCCTAGGTTGTAAATTTGAATGGAATGTGCCAGGAAAACCCCCCATAAGTTTATGTCTCATTACTCCTAGTTCGTTGTTTTAATTTTTTCAATTGGGGTAATGGTTAGAATGTTGCTTGTCCAAGGTGTACACACTCTGGTTCATCTACATATTCTATATACCTATTTATGTAGAGATCCTCTTCCCGTGTAAATTATTACAGAGTGTTCCGTAAACCTTCCTTGCTATATGGTCGGTCTTTTTGATATATGTATATCATATGTATTTGTATACATATGGTAAGACTAATCTTCATTTATCCATTTCCCCCACCTTTCCTTTTAGATAAGCATCGTTTTTTTTTTTTAATAAGTCTGTGATTGAATTTCTCTTTCGAAATATGTTCATTTGTGTCAGTTATTAGATAACGCCTATAAGTGATATCATAGGATATAGGACTTTTACTTTCCGACTTACCTCATGTTCTGTGATTATCTCCAAGATCATCTATGGTGCCTCAAAGAGCACTGTTTCATTGTTTTCCATGGCTAGTTTTCATTGTGTACATGGAGCACTTCTTCTTTATCCTTTCATCTGTTGATGGACATTTTGGTTGCTTCACTGTCTTGTCTATTGTGAATAAGGCCGCAGTGCAGCTTTTGCAGCCCGGGTCTTCTTCATTCTGGTCTTCTCAGGTGAGAGGCCCATTGGTGCACCTGCTGGATTGAATGATACCTCAATTTTTCCTTTTAAACGCAGCTCCTTTCTGTTCTCATTATTAGCGTTTAACCCTTTTACATCTCACCAGCAGCTAGAGGGTACACAGTTCTCTGAAACCTCTTCAGCATTTATTGTTTGTAGACTTTTTGCCAATGGTCAGTCGACTGGTGCGAGTTGAAAACCTTTTGTAGATTAGATTGCATGAGTCTAATACTTCCTGAGGCTGAGCTTTTATCCGTTTTCCTTTCTTTAAAAAGAGAGTGAGTAAAACTTACCTCTTCATAGTATCTTCTTGAAAATGTTGCCTGTTTTGAATTTTTTTTTATCCATTCCCGACCTCAGCACAATTTTGAGGGCAGGTGTCCTTTACAGCCCTGAGTCCTTGTGAATGGTAAGTGACCATTAGCTGTGGGTTAAAAGCTGCTCTTGCGGGAATCGGCCACAAGGCGGCAGCATTTCTCCTTTACCAAATCTGGTTACTAGGGCAACAGAGCCTTACTGGAAGTGGTGTTCTAGGTTGTAAATTAGAATGGAATGTGCGAGGAAAAAGCCCTTTAAGTTTATGTCTCATTACTTCTTGTTGGTATTTTTAACTTAATTGTTATTTTTTATCACAGCAAACTTGATTACAATGTTTTGTTTGTTCTCGGTGTGCAAGATGTGGTTCTTTCACACATATACATATATCTATTCTTCTTCGGATCCTTTTCCCATGTAGGTTATGACACAATGTTGAGTAGTCTTCTCTTGGTATTGCGTAGGTCTTTGGTGATTATATATTTCACATGTGTTTGTATCTCTCTGTTAACCTCAATATGGTAAGGTATCCAATCCTCACACCTTTCTATTTGGTGAACCATAAGTTTTTTTAATGAATCTATGATAGTGTTTCTCTGTGGAAATATCTTTGTTTGTATCATTTTTTAGGTAACCCCTATATGTGATGTGATAGGATATGTGTCTTTCTCTTTCTCACTTGCTCCAAATTGCGTGATTACTTCTAGACTCATCTATGGTGCTGCAAATGGCATTGTTTCATTTTTTCACTAGCTCATATTCCATCTGTACAGGTAGCAGTTCTTCTTTGTCCACCCATCTGTCGGTGGACCTTTTGGTTACTTCCATATCTTGGCTATTGTAATACTATGCAATGCAGATTTGCGTGCCTGTGTCCTTCCAATTCTGTCTTCTTAGTTTAGAGGTCCAGGAATAGGTCCGCTGGATCATATGGTAGCTCAATGTTGACCTTTTAAAGGCACCTCTGTTCTGTTCTCCTTAGTGGCTCTTTCCAGGTTACGTCCCACTTAAAGTGGAGGGTATGTATTTCTTCCCAGCACCTTCAGCATTTATTCTTTGTAGTTTCTGCTGATGGTTATTCTGAGTGGTGTGAGCTGATACCTCTTTGTGGTTGAATTTGCATGTGTCTCATAATGCGTAGAAATTGAGCTTTAAGACATGTGCTTTTTATTTTTCCAGCTGTGATTAGAGCTTATTTCTTCAAAGTGTTTTCTTAAAGTATGTGTCACCACTTGCAATATTTTGGCCATTATCTCCCTCAAGACATTTTGAGGGCAGGTTTCATTTACAGCCCTGCAGTACTTGTTCGTATGAAGTGACCATTAGCTCAGGCTTTAAACCTGCTTTTGCAGGTATCGGCCAAAGAGCGGCAGCCTTTCTACGTTCCCCTTGCTGGTACTAGGGAAACAGACCTACCGGCCGGTGGTGTTCTTCGGTTATAAATTAGAGTGCAATGTGCCCGGATAAACCCACAAATGTTGATGTCTCCTTGCTTTTGTTTGTTTTTAAATTGAGTTTATATTTATTATTAGAGTAATATTCCATTGTGTACGTGGACCACTTCTTCTTGGTGCATTCCTCGGTTGATGGACATTTTCATTGCTTCCAAGTGCTGGCTATGGTAAATCTTGCTGGCGTACAGGTGTGCCAGCCTGTGACTTTTGGATTCTCATTTTTGCAGGTGCTAGGCCAAGCAGTGGTTGTGATTGATTGACTGGTAGCTCAATGTTTCCCTTTCCAAAGCACCTACACTGTGTTTTCATTAGTGGCTCTTTACATGCCCCCCCTTACAACCGAGGGTACGCATTTCTCCACACTCCCTTCACCATTTGTTTTTTGCAGCATTTTTCCTAATGGCCATTCTGACTGCTGTGAGCTGATAGGTTTTTGTAATATGGGTATGCATGTCATTAAAATTTTTAAAATTCGTCATATTCCTATGCTTTTTTCTTTTCTCTTAAAAGAAAAAACTGTGAGTACAATATAGTTCTTGAAATTGTCGTCTTCGAAGGTTGCACTCTTCTGAATTTTTTGGTCGATTTTTGACCCCAGAAATTTTCTGGAGGGCAGGTGCCATTTACAGAACTGCAAGTTGGTGAAAATTTAGTGACCTTTTGCAGTGGGTTCAAAGCTGCTGTTGTGGGAAACGGCCACAAGGAGGTAGCACTTCTCCATTCCCCAATCTGGGTACTAGGGCAGCAGAGCCTTTCTGGAAGTCATTGTCCTAGGTTGCAAATTAGAATGGAATTTGCCAGGAGAAATCCCCATAAGTTTATGTCTCAATACTTCTTCTTGGTTTTTAAAATTTTTTTAATCTGGGTAAAGTTTAGAATATTGTTTGTCCTAGGTGTACACAATCTGGTTCATTTGTACATTATGTCTGTCTATTAATGTACAGATCCTCTTCCCATGTAAAATATTACAGTGTTCCATCGACCTCCCTTGCTATATGTTCGGTCTCTTTGATACATGTATATAATATGTATGTGTATATGTATAGTAACACTAATCTTCATTTCTCAATTTCCCCCCTCCTTTCCTTTCAGATGAGCATAGTTTGTTTTCTAAGCCTGTGAGTGTCTTTCTCTTTGGAAATATGTTCATCTGTGTCAGTTATTAGATAATGCCATAAGTGACAATATAGGATATAGGTGTTTTGCCTTCCGACCTACTTCATGTTTTGTGATTATCTCCAGGCTCATGTACGGTGCCTCAAAGAGCAGTGCTTCAATGTTTTCCATGGCTAATATTCCATTGTGTGCATGGACCACTTCTTCTTGGTGCATTCCTCTGTTGATGGACATTTTCGTTGCTTCCAAGTGTTGCCTCTGGTAAGTATTGCTGGAGTGCAGGATTGCCAGCCTGTGATTTTTGATTTTCATTTTCTCAGGTGATAGACCCAGCAGTGGGTATGATTGATTGACTGGTATGGTAGCTCAACGTTTACTTTTTCAAGGCACCTCAATTGTGTTTTCATTAGTGGCTCTTACCATGTCCCCCTTAGAATCGAGGGTATGCATTTCTCCACAATCACGTCAGCATTTATTGTTTGCAGCATTTTTGTTGATGGCCATTCTGACTGGTGTGAGCTGATAGGTTTTTGTAATTTGGGTTTACATGTCTGTAAAAATTCCTACAATTCATCATTTCTCCACGGCCTTTTCTTTTCTGTTAAAAGAAAAAAGCAAAAAAGGGTTAGTATAATATACCTCTTCCAATTTTCCTTTTGGGAGGTTGCACTCTAGAAATTTTTGGTCGATTTTCGACCTCAGCATTTTTTGGAGGGCCGGTGTCGTTTACAGACCTGCAGTTGGTGAATATTTAGTGACCTTTTGCAGTGGGTTTAAAGCTGCTGTTGTGGGAAACGGCCACAAGGATGCAGCATTTCTCCATTCCCAAATCTGGGTACTAGGGCAGCAGAGCCGTTCTGGAAGTCGTTTGCCTAGGTTGTAAATTTGAATGGAATGTGCCAGGAAAACCCCCCATAAGTTTATGTCTCATTACTCCTAGTTCGTTGTTTTAATTTTTTCAGTTGGGGTAATGGTTAGAATGTTGCTTGTCCAAGGTGTACACACTCTGGTTCATCTCCATATTCTATATACCTATTTATGTAGAGATCCTCTCCCCGTGTAAATTATTACAGAGTGTTCCGTAAACCTTCCTTGCTATATGGTCGGTCTTTTTGATATATGTATATCATATGTATTTGTATACATATGCTAAGACTAATCTTCATTTATCCATTTCCCCCACCTTTCCTTTTAGATAAGCATAGTTTTTTTTTAATAAGTCTGTGATTGACTTTCTCTGTGGAAATATGTTCATTTGTGTCAGTTATTAGATAACGCCTATAAGTGATATCATAGGATATAGGACTTTTACTTTCCGACTTACCTCATGTTCTGTGATTATCTCTAAGATCATCTATGGTGCCTCAAAGAGCACTGTTTCATTGTTTTCCATGGCTAGTTTTCATTGTGTACATGGAGCACTTCTTCTTTATCCTTTCATCTGTTGATGGACATTTTGGTTGCTTCACTGTCTTGTCTATTGTGAATAAGGCTGCAGTGCAGCTTTTGCAGCCCGGGTCTTCTTCATTCTGGTCTTCTCAGGTGAGAGGCCCATTGGTGCACCTGCTGGATTGAATGATACCTCAATTTTTCCTTTTAAACGCAGCTCCTTTCTGTTCTCAATATTAGCGTTTAACCCTTTTACATCTCACCAGCAGCTAGAGGGTACACAGTTCTCTGAAACCTCTTCAGCATTTATTGTTTGTAGACTTTTTGCCAATGGTCAGTCGACTGGTGCGAGTTGAAAACCTTTTGTAGATTAGATTGCATGAGTCTAATACTTCCTGAGGCTGAGCTTTTATCCGTTTTCCTTTCTTTAAAAAGAGAGTGAGTAAAACTTACCTCTTCATAGTATCTTCTTGAAAATGTTGCCTGTTTTGAATTTTTTTTATCCATTCCCTACCTCAGCACAATTTTGAGGGCAGGTGTCCTTTACAGCCCTGAGTCCTTGTGAATGGTAAGTGACCATTAGCTGTGGGTTAAAAGCTGCTCTTGCGGGAATCGGCCACAAGGCGGCAGCATTTCTCCTTTACCAAATCTGGTTACTAGGGCAACAGAGCCTTACTGGAAGTGGTGTTCTAGGTTGTAAATTAGAATGGAATGTGCGAGGAAAAAGCCCTTTAAGTTTATGTCTCATTACTTCTTGTTGGTATTTTTAACTTAATTGTTATTTTTTATCACAGCAAACTTGATTACAATGTTTTGTTTGTTCTCGGTGTGCAAGATGTGGTTCTTTCACACATATACATATATCTATTCTTCTTCGGATCCTTTTCCCATGTAGGTTATGACACAATGTTGAGTAGTCTTCTCTTGGTATTGCGTAGGTCTTTGGTGATTATATATTTCACATGTGTTTGTATCTCTCTGTTAACCTCAATATGGTAAGGTATCCAATCCTCACACCTTTCTATTTGGTGAACCATAAGTTTTTTTAATGAATCTATGATAGTGTTTCTCTGTGGAAATATCTTTGTTTGTATCATTTTTTAGGTAACCCCTATATGTGATATGATAGGATATGTGTCTTTCTCTTTCTCACTTGCTCCAAATTGCGTGATTACTTCTAGACTCATCTATGGTGCTGCAAATGGCATTGTTTCATTTTTTCACTAGCTCATATTCCATCTGTACAGGTAGCAGTTCTTCTTTGTCCACCCATCTGTCGGTGGACCTTTTGGTTACTTCCATATCTTGGCTATTGTAATACTATGCAATGCAGATTTGCGTGCCTGTGTCCTTCCAATTCTGTCTTCTTAGTTTAGAGGTCCAGGAATAGGTCCGCTGGATCATATGGTAGCTCAATGTTGACCTTTTAAAGGCACCTCTGTCCTGTTCTCCTTAGTGGCTCTTTCCAGGTTACGTCCCCCTTAAAGTGGAGGGTATGTATTTCTTCCCAGCACCTTCAGCATTTATTCTTTGTAGTTTCTGCTGATGGTTATTCTGAGTGGTGTGAGCTGATACCTCTTTGTGGTTGAATTTGCATGTGTCTCATAATGCGTAGAAATTGAGCTTTAAGACATGTGCTTTTTATTTTTCCAGCTGTGATTAGAGCTTATTTCTTCAAAGTGTTTTCTTAAAGTATGTGTCACCACTTGCAATATTTTGGCCATTATCTCCCTCAAGACATTTTGAGGGCAGGTTTCATTTACAGCCCTGCAGTACTTGTTCGTATGAAGTGACCATTAGCTCAGGCTTTAAACCTGCTTTTGCAGGTATCGGCCAAAGAGCGGCAGCCTTTCTACGTTCCCCTTGCTGGTACTAGGGAAACAGACCTACCGGCCGGTGGTGTTCTTCGGTTATAAATTAGAGTGCAATGTGCCCGGATAAACCCACAAATGTTGATGTCTCCTTGCTTTTGTTTGTTTTTAAATTGAGTTTATATTTATTATTAGAGTAATATTCCATTGTGTACGTGGACCACTTCTTCTTGGTGCATTCCTCGGTTGATGGACATTTTCATTGCTTCCAAGTGCTGGCTATGGTAAATCTTGCTGGCGTACAGGTGTGCCAGCCTGTGACTTTTGGATTCTCGTTTTTGCAGGTGCTAGGCCAAGCAGTGGTTGTGATTGATTGACTGGTAGCTCAATGTTTCCCTTTCCAAAGCACCTACACTGTGTTTTCATTAGTGGCTCTTTACATGCCCCCCCTTACAACCGAGGGTACGCATTTCTCCACACTCCCTTCACCATTTGTTTTTTGCAGCATTTTTCCTAATGGCCATTCTGACTGCTGTGAGCTGATAGGTTTTTGTAATATGGGTATGCATGTCATTAACATTTTTAAAATTCTTCATATTCCTATGCTTTTTTCTTTTCTCTTAAAAGAAAAAACCGTGAGTACAATATAGCTCTTGAAATTGTCTTCTTCGAAGGTTGCCCTCTTCTGAATTTTTTGGTCGATTTTTGACCCCAGAAATTTTCTGGAGGGCAGGTGCCATTTACAGAACTGCTAGTTGGTGAAAATTTAGTGACCTTTTGCAGTGGGTTCAAAGCTGCTGTTGTGGGAAACGGCCACAAGGAGGTAGCACTTCTCCATTCCCCAATCTGGGTACTAGGGCAGCAGAGCCTTTCTGGAAGTCATTGTCCTAGGTTGCAAATTAGAATGGAATTTGCCAGGAGAAATCCCCATAAGTTTATGTCTCATTACTTCTTCTTGGTTTTTAAATTTTTTTTTAATCTGGGTAAAGTTTAGAATATTGTTTGTCCTAGGTGTACACAATCTGGTTCATTTGTACATTATGTCTGTCTATTAATGTACAGATCCTCTTCCCATGTAAAATATTACAGTGTTCCGTCGACCTCCCTTGCTATATGTTCGGTCTCTTTGATACATGTATATAATATGTATGTGTATATGTATAGTAACACTAATCTTCATTTCTCAATTTCCCCCCTCCTTTCCTTTCAGATGAGGATAGTTTGTTTTCTAAGCCTGTGAGTGTCTTTCTCTTTGGAAATATGTTCATCTGTGTCAGTTATTAGATAATGCCATAAGTGACAATATAGGATATAGGTGTTTTGCCTTCCGACCTACTTCATGTTTTGTGATTATCTCCAGGCTCATGTACGGTGCCTCAAAGAGCAGTGCTTCAATGTTTTCCATGGCTAATATTCCATTGTGTGCATGGACCACTTCTTCTTGGTGCATTCCTCTGTTGATGGACATTTTCGTTGCTTCCAAGTGTTGCCTCTGGTAAGTATTGGTGGAGTGCAGGATTGCCAGCCTGTGATTTTTGATTTTCATTTTCTCAGGTGATAGACCCAGCAGTGGGTATGATTGATTGACTGGTATGGTAGCTCAACGTTTACCTTTTCAAGGCACCTCAATTGTGTTTTCATTAGTGGCTCTTACCATGTCCCCCTTAGAATCGAGGGTATGCATTTCTCCACAATCACGTCAGCATTTATTGTTTGCAGCATTTTTGTTGATGGCCATTCTGACTGGTGTGAGCTGATAGGTTTCTGTAATTTGGGTTTACATGTCTGTAAAAATTCCTACAATTCATCATTTCTCCACGGCCTTTTCTTTTCTGTTAAAAGAAAAAAGCAAAAAAGGGTTAGTATAATATACCTCTTCCAATTTTCCTTTTGGGAGGTTGCACTCTAGAAATTTTTGGTCGATTTTCGACCTCAGCATTTTTTGGAGGGCCGGTGTCATTTACAGACCTGCAGTTGGTGAATATTTAGTGACCTTTTGCAGTGGGTTTAAAGCTGCTGTTGTGGGAAACGGCCACAAGGATGCAGCATTTCTCCATTCCCAAATCTGGGTACTAGGGCAGCAGAGCCGTTCTGGAAGTCGTTTGCCTAGGTTGTAAATTTGAATGGAATGTGCCAGGAAAACCCCCCATAAGTTTATGTCTCATTACTGCTAGTTCGTTGTTTTAATTTTTTCAGTTGCGGTAATGGTTAGAATGTTGCTTGTCCAAGGTGTACACACTCTGGTTCATCTCCATATTCTATATACCTATTTATGTAGAGATCCTCTTCCCGTGTAAATTATTACAGAGTGTTCCGTCAACCTTCCTTGCTATATGGTCGGTCTTTTTGATATATGTATATCATATGTATTTGTATACATATGCTAAGACTAATCTTCATTTATCCATTTCCCCCACCTTTCCTTTTAGATAAGCATAGTTTTTTTTTTTTTTTAATAAGTCTGTGATTGACTTTCTCTGTGGAAATATGTTCATTTGTGTCAGTTATTAGATAACGCCTATAAGTGATATCATAGGATATAGGACTTTTACTTTCCGACTTACCTCATGTTCTGTGATTATCTCTAAGATCATCTATGGTGCCTCAAAGAGCACTGTTTCATTGTTTTCCATGGCTAGTTTTCATTGTGTACATGGACCACTTCTTCTTTATCCTTTCATCTGTTGATGGACATTTTGGTTGCTTCACTGTCTTGTCTATTGTGAATAAGGCCGCAGTGCAGCTTTTGCAGCCCGGGTCTTCTTCCTTCTGGTCTTCTCAGGTGAGAGGCCCATTGGTGCACCTGCTGGATTGAATGATACCTCAATTTTTCCTTTTAAACGCAGCTCCTTTCTGTTCTCATTATTAGCGTTTAACCCTTTTACATCTCACCAGCAGCTAGAGGGTACACAGTTCTCTGAAACCTCTTCAGCATTTATTGTTTGTAGACTTTTTGCCAATGGTCAGTCGACTGGTGCGAGTTGAAAACCTTTTGTAGATTAGATTGCATGAGTCTAATACTTCCTGAGGCTGAGCTTTTATCCGTTTTCCTTTCTTTAAAAAGAGAGTGAGTAAAACTTACCTCTTCATAGTATCTTCTTGAAAATGTTGCCTGTTTTGAATTTTTTTTATCCATTCCCTACCTCAGCACAATTTTGAGGGCAGGTGTCCTTTACAGCCCTGAGTCCTTGTGAATGGTAAGTGACCATTAGCTGTGGGTTAAAAGCTGCTCTTGCGGGAATCGGCCACAAGGCGGCAGCATTTCTCCTTTACCAAATCTGGTTACTAGGGCAACAGAGCCTTACTGGAAGTGGTGTTCTAGGTTGTAAATTAGAATGGAATGTGCGAGGAAAAAGCCCTTTAAGTTTATGTCTCATTACTTCTTGTTGGTATTTTTAACTTAATTTTTATTTTTTATCACAGCAAACTTGATTACAATGTTTTGTTTGTTCTCGGTGTGCAAGATGTGGTTCTTTCACACATATACATATATCTATTCTTCTTCGGATCCTTTTCCCATGTAGGTTATGACACAATGTTGAGTAGTCTTCTCTTGGTATTGCGTAGGTCTTTGGTGATTATATATTTCACATGTGTTTGTATCTCTCTGTTAACCTCAATATGGTAAGGTATCCAATCCTCACACCTTTCTATTTGGTGAACCATAAGTTTTTTTAATGAATCTATGATAGTGTTTCTCTGTGGAAATATCTTTGTTTGTATCATTTTTTAGGTAACCCCTATATGTGATATGATAGGATATGTGTCTTTCTCTTTCTCACTTGCTCCAAATTGCGTGATTACTTCTAGACTCATCTATGGTGCTGCAAATGGCATTGTTTCATTTTTTCACTAGCTCATATTCCATCTGTACAGGTAGCAGTTCTTCTTTGTCCACCCATCTGTCGGTGGACCTTTTGGTTACTTCCATATCTTGGCTATTGTAATACTATGCAATGCAGATTTGCGTGCCTGTGTCCTTCCAATTCTGTCTTCTTAGTTTAGAGGTCCAGGAATAGGTCTGCTGGATCATATGGTAGCTCAATGTTGACCTTTTAAAGGCACCTCTGTTCTGTTCTCCTTAGTGGCTCTTTCCAGGTTACGTCCCACTTAAAGTGGAGGGTATGTATTTCTTCCCAGCACCTTCAGCATTTTTTCTTTGTAGTTTCTGCTGATGGTTATTCTGAATGGTGTGAGCTGATACTTCTTTGTGGTTGAATTTGCATGTGTCTCATAATGCGTAGAAATTGAGCTTTAAGACATGTGCTTTTTAATTTTCCAGCTGTGATTAGAGCTTATTTCTTCAAAGAGTTTTCTTAAAGTATGTGTCACCACTTGAAATATTTTGGCCATTATCTCCCTCAAGACATTTTGAGGGCAGGTTTCATTTACAGCCCTGCAGTACTTGTTCGTATGAAGTGACCATTAGCTCAGGCTTTAAACCTGCTTTTGCAGGTATCGGCCAAAGAGCGGCAGCCTTTCTACGTTCCCCTTGCTGGTACTAGGGAAACAGACCTACCGGCCAGAGGTGTACTTCGGTTATAAATTAGAGTGCAATGTGCCCGGATAAACCCACAAATGTTGATGTCTCCTTGCTTTTGTTTGTTTTTAAATTGAGTTTATATTTATTATTAGAGTAATATTCCATTGTGTACGTGGACCACTTCTTCTTGGTGCATTCCTCGGTTGATGGACATTTTCATTGCTTCCAAGTGCTGGCTATGGTAAATCTTGCTGGCGTACAGGTGTGCCAGCCTGTGACTTTTGGATTCTCATTTTTGCAGGTGCTAGGCCAAGCAGTGGTTGTGATTGATTGACTGGTAGCTCAATGTTTCCCTTTCCAAAGCACCTACACTGTGTTTTCATTAGTGGCTCTTTACATGCCCCCCCTTACAACCGAGGGTACGCATTTCTCCACACTCCCTTCACCATTTGTTTTTTTGCAGCATTTTTCCTAATGGCCATTCTGACTGCTGTGAGCTGATAGGTTTTTGTGATATGGGTATGCATGTCATTAAAATTTTTAAAATTCGTCATATTCCTATGCTTTTTTCTTTTCTCTTAAAAGAAAAAACCGTGAGTACAATATAGCTCTTGAAATTGTCTTCTTCGAAGGTTGCCCTCTTCAGAATTTTTTGGTCGATTTTTGACCCCAGAAATTTTCTGGAGGGCAGGAGCCATTTACAGAACTGCAAGTTGGTGAAAATTTAGTGACCTTTTGCAGTGGGTTCAAAGCTGCTGTTGTGGGAAACGGCCACAAGGAGGTAGCATTTCTCCATTCCCCAATCTGGGTACTAGGGTAGCAGAGACTTTCTGGAAGTCATTGTCCTAGGTTGCAAATTAGAATGGAATTTGCCAGGAGAAATCCCCATAAGTTTATGTCTCATTACTTCTTCTTGGTTTTTAAATTTTTTTTTAATCTGGGTAAAGTTTAGTATATTGTTTGTCCTAGGTGTACACAATCTGGTTCATTTGTACATTATGTATGTCTATTAATGTACAGATCCTCTTCCCATGTAAAATATTACAGTGTTCCGTCGACCTCCCTTGCTATATGTTCGGTCTTTTTGATACATGTATATAATATGTATGTGTATATGTATAGTAACACTAATCTTCATTTCTCAATTTCCCCCTCCTTTCCTTTCAGATGAGCGTAGTTTGTTTTCTAAGCCTGTGAGTGTCTTTCTCTTTGGAAATATGTTCATCTGTGTCAGTTATTAGATAATGCCATAAGTGATAATATAGGATATAGGTGTTTTGCCTTCCGACCTACTTCATGTTTTGTGATTATCTCCAGGCTCATGTACGGTGCCTCAAAGAGCAGTGCTTCAATGTTTTCCATGGTTAATATTCCATTGTGTGCATGGACCATTTCTTCTTGGTGCATTCCTCTGTTGATGGACATTTCCGTTGCTTCCAAGTGTTGCCTATGGTAAATATTGCTGGAGTGCAGGATTGCCAGCCTGTGATTTTTGATTTTCATTTTCTCAGGTGATAGACCCAGCAGTGGGTATGATTGATTGACTGGTATGGTAGCTCAACGTTTACCTTTTCAAGGCACCTCAACTGTGTTTTCATTAGTGGCTCTTACCATGTCCCCCTTAGAATCGAGGGTATGCATTTCTCCACAATCACGTCAGCATTTATAGTTTGCAGCATTTTTGTTGATGGCCATTCTGACTGGTGTGAGCTGATAGGTTTTTGTAATTTGGGTTTACATGTCTGTAAAAATTCCTACAATTCAACATTTCTCCACGGCCTTTTCTTTTCTGTTAAAAGAAAAAAGCAAAGAAGGGTTAGTATAATATACCTCTTCCAATTTTCTCTCTGGGAGGTTGCACTCTAGAATTTTTTGGTCGATTTTCGACCTCAGCATTTTTGGAGGGTCGGTGTCATTTACAGACCTGCAGTTGGTGAATATTTAGTGACCTTTTGCAGTGGGTTTAAAGCTGCTGTTGTGGGAAACGGCCACAAGGATGCAGCATTTCTCCATTCCCAAATCTGGGTACTAGGGCAGCAGAGCCGTTCTGGAAGTCGTTTGCCTAGGTTGTAAATTTGAATGGAATGTGCCAGGAAAACCCCCCATAAGTTTATGTCTCATTACTGCTAGTTCGTTGTTTTAATTTTTTCAGTTGCGGTAATGGTTAGAATGTTGCTTGTCCAAGGTGTACACACTCTGGTTCATCTCCATATTCTATATACCTATTTATGTAGAGATCCTCTTCCCGTGTAAATTATTACAGAGTGTTCCGTCAACCTTCCTTGCTATATGGTCGGTCTTTTTGATATATGTATATCATATGTATTTGTATACATATGCTAAGACTAATCTTCATTTATCCATTTCCCCCACCTTTCCTTTTAGATAAGCATAGTTTTTTTTTTTTTTTAATAAGTCTGTGATTGACTTTCTCTGTGGAAATATGTTCATTTGTGTCAGTTATTAGATAACGCCTATAAGTGATATCATAGGATATAGGACTTTTACTTTCCGACTTACCTCATGTTCTGTGATTATCTCTAAGATCATCTATGGTGCCTCAAAGAGCACTGTTTCATTGTTTTCCATGGCTAGTTTTCATTGTGTACATGGACCACTTCTTCTTTATCCTTTCATCTGTTGATGGACATTTTGGTTGCTTCACTGTCTTGTCTATTGTGAATAAGGCCGCAGTGCAGCTTTTGCAGCCCGGGTCTTCTTCCTTCTGGTCTTCTCAGGTGAGAGGCCCATTGGTGCACCTGCTGGATTGAATGATACCTCAATTTTTCCTTTTAAACGCAGCTCCTTTCTGTTCTCATTATTAGCGTTTAACCCTTTTACATCTCACCAGCAGCTAGAGGGTACACAGTTCTCTGAAACCTCTTCAGCATTTATTGTTTGTAGACTTTTTGCCAATGGTCAGTCGACTGGTGCGAGTTGAAAACCTTTTGTAGATTAGATTGCATGAGTCTAATACTTCCTGAGGCTGAGCTTTTATCCGTTTTCCTTTCTTTAAAAAGAGAGTGAGTAAAACTTACCTCTTCATAGTATCTTCTTGAAAATGTTGCCTGTTTTGAATTTTTTTTATCCATTCCCTACCTCAGCACAATTTTGAGGGCAGGTGTCCTTTACAGCCCTGAGTCCTTGTGAATGGTAAGTGACCATTAGCTGTGGGTTAAAAGCTGCTCTTGCGGGAATCGGCCACAAGGCGGCAGCATTTCTCCTTTACCAAATCTGGTTACTAGGGCAACAGAGCCTTACTGGAAGTGGTGTTCTAGGTTGTAAATTAGAATGGAATGTGCGAGGAAAAAGCCCTTTAAGTTTATGTCTCATTACTTCTTGTTGGTATTTTTAACTTAATTTTTATTTTTTATCACAGCAAACTTGATTACAATGTTTTGTTTGTTCTCGGTGTGCAAGATGTGGTTCTTTCACACATATACATATATCTATTCTTCTTCGGATCCTTTTCCCATGTAGGTTATGACACAATGTTGAGTAGTCTTCTCTTGGTATTGCGTAGGTCTTTGGTGATTATATATTTCACATGTGTTTGTATCTCTCTGTTAACCTCAATATGGTAAGGTATCCAATCCTCACACCTTTCTATTTGGTGAACCATAAGTTTTTTTAATGAATCTATGATAGTGTTTCTCTGTGGAAATATCTTTGTTTGTATCATTTTTTAGGTAACCCCTATATGTGATATGATAGGATATGTGTCTTTCTCTTTCTCACTTGCTCCAAATTGCGTGATTACTTCTAGACTCATCTATGGTGCTGCAAATGGCATTGTTTCATTTTTTCACTAGCTCATATTCCATCTGTACAGGTAGCAGTTCTTCTTTGTCCACCCATCTGTCGGTGGACCTTTTGGTTACTTCCATATCTTGGCTATTGTAATACTATGCAATGCAGATTTGCGTGCCTGTGTCCTTCCAATTCTGTCTTCTTAGTTTAGAGGTCCAGGAATAGGTCTGCTGGATCATATGGTAGCTCAATGTTGACCTTTTAAAGGCACCTCTGTTCTGTTCTCCTTAGTGGCTCTTTCCAGGTTACGTCCCACTTAAAGTGGAGGGTATGTATTTCTTCCCAGCACCTTCAGCATTTTTTCTTTGTAGTTTCTGCTGATGGTTATTCTGAATGGTGTGAGCTGATACTTCTTTGTGGTTGAATTTGCATGTGTCTCATAATGCGTAGAAATTGAGCTTTAAGACATGTGCTTTTTAATTTTCCAGCTGTGATTAGAGCTTATTTCTTCAAAGAGTTTTCTTAAAGTATGTGTCACCACTTGAAATATTTTGGCCATTATCTCCCTCAAGACATTTTGAGGGCAGGTTTCATTTACAGCCCTGCAGTACTTGTTCGTATGAAGTGACCATTAGCTCAGGCTTTAAACCTGCTTTTGCAGGTATCGGCCAAAGAGCGGCAGCCTTTCTACGTTCCCCTTGCTGGTACTAGGGAAACAGACCTACCGGCCAGAGGTGTACTTCGGTTATAAATTAGAGTGCAATGTGCCCGGATAAACCCACAAATGTTGATGTCTCCTTGCTTTTGTTTGTTTTTAAATTGAGTTTATATTTATTATTAGAGTAATATTCCATTGTGTACGTGGACCACTTCTTCTTGGTGCATTCCTCGGTTGATGGACATTTTCATTGCTTCCAAGTGCTGGCTATGGTAAATCTTGCTGGCGTACAGGTGTGCCAGCCTGTGACTTTTGGATTCTCATTTTTGCAGGTGCTAGGCCAAGCAGTGGTTGTGATTGATTGACTGGTAGCTCAATGTTTCCCTTTCCAAAGCACCTACACTGTGTTTTCATTAGTGGCTCTTTACATGCCCCCCCTTACAACCGAGGGTACGCATTTCTCCACACTCCCTTCACCATTTGTTTTTTTGCAGCATTTTTCCTAATGGCCATTCTGACTGCTGTGAGCTGATAGGTTTTTGTGATATGGGTATGCATGTCATTAAAATTTTTAAAATTCGTCATATTCCTATGCTTTTTTCTTTTCTCTTAAAAGAAAAAACCGTGAGTACAATATAGCTCTTGAAATTGTCTTCTTCGAAGGTTGCCCTCTTCAGAATTTTTTGGTCGATTTTTGACCCCAGAAATTTTCTGGAGGGCAGGAGCCATTTACAGAACTGCAAGTTGGTGAAAATTTAGTGACCTTTTGCAGTGGGTTCAAAGCTGCTGTTGTGGGAAACGGCCACAAGGAGGTAGCATTTCTCCATTCCCCAATCTGGGTACTAGGGTAGCAGAGACTTTCTGGAAGTCATTGTCCTAGGTTGCAAATTAGAATGGAATTTGCCAGGAGAAATCCCCATAAGTTTATGTCTCATTACTTCTTCTTGGTTTTTAAATTTTTTTTTAATCTGGGTAAAGTTTAGTATATTGTTTGTCCTAGGTGTACACAATCTGGTTCATTTGTACATTATGTATGTCTATTAATGTACAGATCCTCTTCCCATGTAAAATATTACAGTGTTCCGTCGACCTCCCTTGCTATATGTTCGGTCTTTTTGATACATGTATATAATATGTATGTGTATATGTATAGTAACACTAATCTTCATTTCTCAATTTCCCCCTCCTTTCCTTTCAGATGAGCGTAGTTTGTTTTCTAAGCCTGTGAGTGTCTTTCTCTTTGGAAATATGTTCATCTGTGTCAGTTATTAGATAATGCCATAAGTGATAATATAGGATATAGGTGTTTTGCCTTCCGACCTACTTCATGTTTTGTGATTATCTCCAGGCTCATGTACGGTGCCTCAAAGAGCAGTGCTTCAATGTTTTCCATGGTTAATATTCCATTGTGTGCATGGACCATTTCTTCTTGGTGCATTCCTCTGTTGATGGACATTTCCGTTGCTTCCAAGTGTTGCCTATGGTAAATATTGCTGGAGTGCAGGATTGCCAGCCTGTGATTTTTGATTTTCATTTTCTCAGGTGATAGACCCAGCAGTGGGTATGATTGATTGACTGGTATGGTAGCTCAACGTTTACCTTTTCAAGGCACCTCAACTGTGTTTTCATTAGTGGCTCTTACCATGTCCCCCTTAGAATCGAGGGTATGCATTTCTCCACAATCACGTCAGCATTTATAGTTTGCAGCATTTTTGTTGATGGCCATTCTGACTGGTGTGAGCTGATAGGTTTTTGTAATTTGGGTTTACATGTCTGTAAAAATTCCTACAATTCAACATTTCTCCACGGCCTTTTCTTTTCTGTTAAAAGAAAAAAGCAAAGAAGGGTTAGTATAATATACCTCTTCCAATTTTCTCTCTGGGAGGTTGCACTCTAGAATTTTTTGGTCGATTTTCGACCTCAGCATTTTTGGAGGGTCGGTGTCATTTACAGACCTGCAGTTGGTGAATATTTAGTGACCTTTTGCAGTGGGTTTAAAGCTGCTGTTGTGGGAAACGGCCACAAGGATGCAGCATTTCTCCATTCCCAAATCTGGGTACTAGGGCAGCAGAGCCGTTCTGGAAGTCGTTTGCCTAGGTTGTAAATTTGAATGGAATGTGCCAGGAAAACCCCCCATAAGTTTATATCTCATTACTCCTAGTTCGTTATTTTAATTTTTTCAATTGGGGTAATGGTTAGAATGTTGCTTGTCCAAGGTGTACACACTCTGGTTCATCTCCATATTCTATATACCTATTTATGTAGAGATCCTCTTCCCGTGTAAATTATTACAGAGTGTTCCGTAAACCTTCCTTGCTATATGGTCGGTCTTTTTGATATATGTATATCATATGTATTTGTGTACATATGGTAAGACTAATCTTCATTTATCCATTTCCCCCACCTTTCCTTTTAGATAAGCATAGTTTTTTTTTTTTTAATAAGTCTGTGATTGACTTTCTCTGTGGAAATATGTTCATTTGTGTCAGTTATGAGATAACGCCTATAAGTGATATCATAGGATATAGGACTTTTACTTTCCGACTTACCTCATGTTCTGTGATTATCTCTAAGATCATCTATGGTGCCTCAAAGAGCACTGTTTCATTGTTTTCCATGTCTAGTTTTCATTGTGTACATGGAGCACTTCTTCTTTATCCTTTCATCTGTTGATGGACATTTTGGTTGCTTCACTGTCTTGTCTATTGTGAATAAGGCTGCAGTGCAGCTTTTGCAGCCCGGGTCTTCTTCATTCTGGTCTTCTCAGGTGAGAGGCCCATTGGTGCACCTGCTGGATTGAATGATACCTCAATTTTTCCTTTTAAACGCAGCTCCTTTCTGTTCTCAATATTAGCGTTTAACCCTTTTACATCTCACCAGCAGCTAGAGGGTACACAGTTCTCTGAAACCTCTTCAGCATTTATTGTTTGTAGACTTTTTGCCAATGGTCAGTCGACTGGTGCGAGTTGAAAACCTTTTGTAGATTAGATTGCATGAGTCTAATACTTCCTGAGGCTGAGCTTTTATCCGTTTTCCTTTCTTTAAAAAGAGAGTGAGTAAAACTTACCTCTTCATAGTATCTTCTTGAAAATGTTGCCTGTTTTGAATTTTTTTTATCCATTCCCTACCTCAGCACAATTTTGAGGGCAGGTGTCCTTTACAGCCCTGAGTCCTTGTGAATGGTAAGTGACCATTAGCTGTGGGTTAAAAGCTGCTCTTGCGGGAATCGGCCACAAGGCGGCAGCATTTCTCCTTTACCAAATCTGGTTACTAGGGCAACAGAGCCTTACTGGAAGTGGTGTTCTAGGTTGTAAATTAGAATGGAATGTGCGAGGAAAAAGCCCTTTAAGTTTATGTCTCATTACTTCTTGTTGGTATTTTTAACTTATTTTTTATTTTTTATCACAGCAAACTTGATTACAATGTTTTGTTTGTTCTTGGTGTGCAAGATGTGCTTCTTTCACACATATACATATATCTATTCTTCTTCGGATCCTTTTCCCATGTAGGTTATGACACAATGTTGAGTAGTCTTCTCTTGGTGTTGCGTAGGTCTTTGGTGATTATATATTTTACATGTGTTTGCAACTCTCTGTTAACCTCAATATGGTAAGGTATCCAATCCTCACACCTTTCTATTTGGTGAACCATAGGTTTTTGTAATGAATCTATGATAGTGTTTCTCTGTGGAAATATCTTTGTTTGTATCATTTTTTAGGTAACCCCTATATGTGATATGATAGGATATGTGTCTTTCTCTTTCTCACTTACTCCAAATTGCGTGATTACTTCTAGACTCATCTATGGTGCTGCAAATGGCATTGTTTCATTTTTTCACTAGCTCATATTCCATCTGTACAGGTAGCAGTTCTTCTTTGTCCACCCATCTGTCGGTGGACCTTTTGGTTACTTCCATATCTTGGCTATTGTAATACTATGCAATGCAGATTTGCGTGGCTGTGTCCTTCCAATTCTGTCTTCTTAGTTTATAGGTCCAAGAATAGGTCTGCTGGATCATATGGTAGCTCAATGTTGACCTTTTAAAGGCACCTCTGTTCTGTTCTCCTTAGTGGCTCTTTCCAGGTTACGTCCCACTTAAAGTGGAGGGTATGTATTTCTTCCCAGCACCTTCAGCATTTATTCTTTGTAGTTTCTGCTGATGGTTATTCTGAGTGGTGTGAGCTGATACCTCTTTGTGGTTGAATTTGCATGTGTCTCATAATGCGTAGACATTGAGCTTTAAGACATGTCCTTTTTATTTTTCCAGCTGTGATTAGAGCTTATTTCTTCAAAGTGTTTTCTTAAAGTATGTGTCACCACTTGAAATATTTTGGCCATTATCTCCCGCAAGACATTTTGAGGGCAGGTTTCATTTACAGCCCTGCAGTACTTGTTCGTATGAAGTGACCATTAGCTCAGGCTTTAAACCTGCTTTTGCAGGTATCGGCCAAAGAGCGGCAGCCTTTCTACGTTCCCCTTGCTGGTACTAGGGAAACAGACCTACCGGCCGGTGGTGTTCTTCGGTTATAAATTAGAGTGCAATGTGCCCGGATAAACCCACAAATGTTGATGTCTCCTTGCTTTTGTTTGTTTTTAAATTGAGTTTATATTTATTATTAGAGTAATATTCCATTGTGTACGTGGACCACTTCTTCTTGGTGCATTCCTCGGTTGATGGACATTTTCATTGCTTCCAAGTGCTGGCTATGGTAAATCTTGCTGGCGTACAGGTGTGCCAGCCTGTGACTTTTGGATTCTCATTTTTGCAGGTGCTAGGCCAAGCAGTGGTTGTGATTGATTGACTGGTAGCTCAATGTTTCCCTTTCCAAAGCACCTACACTGTGTTTTCATTAGTGGCTCTTTACATGCCCCCCCTTACAACCGAGGGTACGCATTTCTCCACACTCCCTTCACCATTTGTTTTTTGCAGCATTTTTCCTAATGGCCATTCTGACTGCTGTGAGCTGATAGGTTTTTGTAATATGGGTATGCATGTCATTAAAATTTTTAAAATTCGTCATATTCCTATGCTTTTTTCTTTTCTCTTAAAAGAAAAAACCGTGAGTACAATATAGCTCTTGAAATTGTCTTCTTCGAAGGTTGCCCTCTTCTGAATTTTTTGGTCGATTTTTGACCCCAGAAATTTTCTGGAGGGCAGGTGCCATTTACAGAACTGCAAGTTGGTGAAAATTTAGTGACCTTTTGCAGTGGGTTCAAAGCTGCTGTTGTGGGAAACGGCCACAAGGAGGTAGCACTTCTCCATTCCCCAATCTGGGTACTAGGGCAGCAGAGCCTTTCTGGAAGTCATTGTCCTAGGTTGCAAATTAGAATGGAATTTGCCAGGAGAAATCCCCATAAGTTTATATCTCATTACTTCTTCTTGGTTTTTAAATTTTTTTTAATCTGGGTAAAGTTTAGAATATTGTTTGTCCTAGGTGTACACAATCTGGTTCATTTGTACATTATGTCTGTCTATTAATGTACAGATCCTCTTCCCATGTAAAATATTACAGTGTTCCGTCGACCTCCCTTGCTATATGTTCGGTCTCTTTGATACATGTATATAATATGTATGTGTATATGTATAGTAACACTAATCTTCATTTCTCAATTTCCCCCCTCCTTTCCTTTCAGATGAGCATAGTTTGTTTTCTAAGCCTGTGAGTGTCTTTCTCTTTGGAAATATGTTCATCTGTGTCAGTTATTAGATAATGCCATAAGTGACAATATAGGATATAGGTGTTTTGCCTTCCGACCTACTTCATGTTTTGTGATTATCTCCAGGCTCATGTACGGTGCCTCAAAGAGCAGTGCTTCAATGTTTTCCATGGCTAATATTCCATTGTGTGGATGGACCACTTCTTCTTGGTGCATTCCTCTGTTGATGGACATTTTCGTTGCTTCCAAGTGTTGCCTCTGGTAAGTATTGCTGGAGTGCAGGATTGCCAGCCTGTGATTTTTGATTTTCATTTTCTCAGGTGATAGACCCAGCAGTGGGTATGATTGATTGACTGGTATGGTAGCTCAACGTTTACCTTTTCAAGGCACCTCAATTGTGTTTTCATTAGTGGCTCTTACCATGTCCCCCTTAGAATCGAGGGTATGCATTTCTCCACAATCACGTCAGCATTTATTGTTTGCAGCATTTTTGTTGATGGCCATTCTGAGTGGTGTGAGCTGATAGGTTTTTGTAATTTGGGTTTACATGTCTGTAAAAATTCCTACAATTCATCATTTCTCCACGGCCTTTTCTTTTCTGTTAAAAGAAAAAAGCAAAAAAGGGTTAGTATAATATACCTCTTCCAATTTTCCTTTTGGGAGGTTGCACTCTAGAAATTTTTGGTCGATTTTCGACCTCAGCATTTTTTGGAGGGCCGGTGTCATTTACAGACCTGCAGTTGGTGAATATTTAGTGACCTTTTGCAGTGGGTTTAAAGCTGCTGTTGTGGGAAACGGCCACAAGGATGCAGCATTTCTCCATTCCCAAATCTGGGTACTAGGGCAGCAGAGCCGTTCTGGAAGTCGTTTGCCTAGGTTGTAAATTTGAATGGAATGTGCCAGGAAAACCCCCCATAAGTTTATGTCTCATTACTCCTAGTTCGTTGTTTTAATTTTTTCAGTTGGGGTAATGGTTAGAATGTTGCTTGTCCAAGGTGTACACACTCTGGTTCATCTCCATATTCTATATACCTATTTATGTAGAGATCCTCTCCCCGTGTAAATTATTACAGAGTGTTCCGTAAACCTTCCTTGCTATATGGTCGGTCTTTTTGATATATGTATATCATATGTATTTGTATACATATGCTAAGACTAATCTTCATTTATCCATTTCCCCCACCTTTCCTTTTAGATAAGCATAGTTTTTTTTTTAATAAGTCTGTGATTGACTTTCTCTGTGGAAATATGTTCATTTGTGTCAGTTATTAGATAACGCCTATAAGTGATATCATAGGATATAGGACTTTTACTTTCCGACTTACCTCATGTTCTGTGATTATCTCTAAGATCATCTATGGTGCCTCAAAGAGCACTGTTTCATTGTTTTCCATGTCTAGTTTTCATTGTGTACATGGAGCACTTCTTCTTTATCCTTTCATCTGTTGATGGACATTTTGGTTGCTTCACTGTCTTGTCTATTGTGAATAAGGCTGCAGTGCAGCTTTTGCAGCCCGGGTCTTCTTCATTCTGGTCTTCTCAGGTGAGAGGCCCATTGGTGCACCTGCTGGATTGAATGATACCTCAATTTTTCCTTTTAAACGCAGCTCCTTTCTGTTCTCAATATTAGCGTTTAACCCTTTTACATCTCACCAGCAGCTAGAGGGTACACAGTTCTCTGAAACCTCTTCAGCATTTATTGTTTGTAGACTTTTTGCCAATGGTCAGTCGACTGGTGCGAGTTGAAAACCTTTTGTAGATTAGATTGCATGAGTCTAATACTTCCTGAGGCTGAGCTTTTATCCGTTTTCCTTTCTTTAAAAAGAGAGTGAGTAAAACTTACCTCTTCATAGTATCTTCTTGAAAATGTTGCCTGTTTTGAATTTTTTTTTATCCATTCCCTACCTCAGCACAATTTTGAGGGCAGGTGTCCTTTACAGCCCTGAGTCCTTGTGAATGGTAAGTGACCATTAGCTGTGGGTTAAAAGCTGCTCTTGCGGGAATCGGCCACAAGGCGGCAGCATTTCTCCTTTACCAAATCTGGTTACTAGGGCAACAGAGCCTTACTGGAAGTGGTGTTCTAGGTTGTAAATTAGAATGGAATGTGCGAGGAAAAAGCCCTTTAAGTTTATGTCTCATTACTTCTTGTTGGTATTTTTAACTTAATTGTTATTTTTTATCACAGCAAACTTGATTACAATGTTTTGTTTGTTCTCGGTGTGCAAGATGTGGTTCTTTCACACATATACATATATCTATTCTTCTTCGGATCCTTTTCCCATGTAGGTTATGACACAATGTTGAGTAGTCTTCTCTTGGTATTGCGTAGGTCTTTGGTGATTATATATTTCACATGTGTTTGTATCTCTCCGTTAACCTTAATATGGTAAGGTATCCAATCCTCACACCTTTCTATTTGGTGAACCACAAGTTTTTTTAATGAATCTATGATAGTGTTTCTCTGTGGAAATATCTTTGTTTGTATCATTTTTTAGGTAACCCCTATATGTGATATGATAGGATATGTGTCTTTCTCTTTCTCACTTGCTCCAAATTGCGTGATTACTTCTAGACTCATCTATGGTGCTGCAAATGGCATTGTTTCATTTTTTCACTAGCTCATATTCCATCTGTACAGGTAGCAGTTCTTCTTTGTCCACCCATCTGTCGGTGGACCTTTTGGTTACTTCCATATCTTGGCTATTGTAATACTATGCAATGCAGATTTGCGTGCCTGTGTCCTTCCAATTCTGTCTTCTTAGTTTAGAGGTCCAGGAATAGGTCCGCTGGATCATATGGTAGCTCAATGTTGACCTTTTAAAGGCACCTCTGTTCTGTTCTCCTTAGTGGCTCTTTCCAGGTTACGTCCCACTTAAAGTGGAGGGTATGTATTTCTTCCCAGCACCTTCAGCATTTATTCTTTGTAGTTTCTGCTGATGGTTATTCTGAGTGGTGTGAGCTGATACCTCTTTGTGGTTGAATTTGCATGTGTCTCATAATGCGTAGAAATTGAGCTTTAAGACATGTGCTTTTTATTTTTCCAGCTGTGATTAGAGCTTATTTCTTCAAAGTGTTTTCTTAAAGTATGTGTCACCACTTGCAATATTTTGGCCATTATCTCCCTCAAGACATTTTGAGGGCAGGTTTCATTTACAGCCCTGCAGTACTTGTTCGTATGAAGTGACCATTAGCTCAGGCTTTAAACCTGCTTTTGCAGGTATCGGCCAAAGAGCGGCAGCCTTTCTACGTTCCCCTTGCTGGTACTAGGGAAACAGACCTACCGGCCGGTGGTGTTCTTCGGTTATAAATTAGAGTGCAATGTGCCCGGATAAACCCACAAATGTTGATGTCTCCTTGCTTTTGTTTGTTTTTAAATTGAGTTTATATTTATTATTAGAGTAATATTCCATTGTGTACGTGGACCACTTCTTCTTGGTGCATTCCTCGGTTGATGGACATTTTCATTGCTTCCAAGTGCTGGCTATGGTAAATCTTGCTGGCGTACAGGTGTGCCAGCCTGTGACTTTTGGATTCTCATTTTTGCAGGTGCTAGGCCAAGCAGTGGTTGTGATTGATTGACTGGTAGCTCAATGTTTCCCTTTCCAAAGCACCTACACTGTGTTTTCATTAGTGGCTCTTTACATGCCCCCCCTTACAACCGAGGGTACGCATTTCTCCACACTCCCTTCACCATTTGTTTTTTGCAGCATTTTTCCTAATGGCCATTCTGACTGCTGTGAGCTGATAGGTTTTTGTAATATGGGTATGCATGTCATTAAAATTTTTAAAATTCGTCATATTCCTATGCTTTTTTCTTTTCTCTTAAAAGAAAAAACCGTGAGTACAATATAGCTCTTGAAATTGTCTTCTTCGAAGGTTGCCCTCTTCTGAATTTTTTGGTCGATTTTTGACCCCAGAAATTTTCTGGAGGGCAGGTGCCATTTACAGAACTGCTAGTTGGTGAAAATTTAGTGACCTTTTGCAGTGGGTTCAAAGCTGCTGTTGTGGGAAACGGCCACAAGGAGGTAGCACTTCTCCATTCCCCAATCTGGGTACTAGGGCAGCAGAGCCTTTCTGGAAGTCATTGTCCTAGGTTGCAAATTAGAATGGAATTTGCCAGGAGAAATCCCCATAAGTTTATGTCTCATTACTTCTTCTTGGTTTTTAAATTTTTTTTTAATCTGGGTAAAGTTTAGAATATTGTTTGTCCTAGGTGTACACAATCTGGTTCATTTGTACATTATGTCTGTCTATTAATGTACAGATCCTCTTCCCATGTAAAATATTACAGTGTTCCGTCGACCTCCCTTGCTATATGTTCGGTCTCTTTGATACATGTATATAATATGTATGTGTATATGTATAGTAACACAAATCTTCATTTCTCAATTTCCCCCCTCCTTTCCTTTCAGATGAGGATAGTTTGTTTTCTAAGCCTGTGAGTGTCTTTCTCTTTGGAAATATGTTCATCTGTGTCAGTTATTAGATAATGCCATAAGTGACAATATAGGATATAGGTGTTTTGCCTTCCGACCTACTTCATGTTTTGTGATTATCTCCAGGCTCATGTACGGTGCCTCAAAGAGCAGTGCTTCAATGTTTTCCATGGCTAATATTCCATTGTGTGCATGGACCACTTCTTCTTGGTGCATTCCTCTGTTGATGGACATTTTCGTTGCTTCCAAGTGTTGCCTCTGGTAAGTATTGCTGGAGTGCAGGATTGCCAGCCTGTGATTTTTGATTTTCATTTTCTCAGGTGATAGACCCAGCAGTGGGTATGATTGATTGACTGGTATGGTAGCTCAACGTTTACCTTTTCAAGGCACCTCAATTGTGTTTTCATTAGTGGCTCTTACCATGTCCCCCTTAGAATCGAGGGTATGCATTTCTCCACAATCACGTCAGCATTTATTGTTTGCAGCATTTTTGTTGATGGCCATTCTGAGTGGTGTGAGCTGATAGGTTTTTGTAATTTGGGTTTACATGTCTGTAAAAATTCCTACAATTCATCATTTCTCCACGGCCTTTTCTTTTCTGTTAAAAGAAAAAAGCAAAAAAGGGTTAGTATAATATACCTCTTCCAATTTTCCTTTTGGGAGGTTGCACTCTAGAAATTTTTGGTCGATTTTCGACCTCAGCATTTTTTGGAGGGCCGGTGTCATTTACAGACCTGCAGTTGGTGAATATTTAGTGACCTTTTGCAGTGGGTTTAAAGCTGCTGTTGTGGGAAACGGCCACAAGGATGCAGCATTTCTCCATTCCCAAATCTGGGTACTAGGGCAGCAGAGCCGTTCTGGAAGTCGTTTGCCTAGGTTGTAAATTTGAATGGAATGTGCCAGGAAAACCCCCCATAAGTTTATATCTCATTACTGCTAGTTCGTTGTTTTAATTTTTTCAGTTGCGGTAATGGTTAGAATGTTGCTTGTCCAAGGTGTACACACTCTGGTTCATCTCCATATTCTATATACCTATTTATGTAGAGATCCTCTCCCCGTGTAAATTATTACAGAGTGTTCCGTAAACCTTCCTTGCTATATGGTCGGTCTTTTTGATATATGTATATCATATGTATTTGTATACATATGCTAAGACTAATCTTCATTTATCCATTTCCCCCACCTTTCCTTTTAGATAAGCATAGTTTTTTTTTTTAATAAGTCTGTGATTGACTTTCTCTGTGGAAATATGTTCATTTGTGTCAGTTATTAGATAACGCCTATAAGTGATATTATAGGATATAGGACTTTTACTTTCCGACTTACCTCATGTTCTGTGATTATCTCTAAGATCATCTATGGTGCCTCAAAGAGCACTGTTTCATTGTTTTCCATGGCTAGTTTTCATTGTGTACATGGACCACTTCTTCTTTATCCTTTCATCTGTTGATGGACATTTTGGTTGCTTCACTGTCTTGTCTATTGTGAATAAGGCTGCAGTGCAGCTTTTGCAGCCCGGGTCTTCTTCATTCTGGTCTTCTCAGGTGAGAGGCCCATTGGTGCACCTGCTGGATTGAATGATACCTCAATTTTTCCTTTTAAACGCAGCTCCTTTCTGTTCTCATTATTAGCGTTTAACCCTTTTACATCTCACCAGCAGCTAGAGGGTACACAGTTCTCTGAAACCTCTTCAGCATTTATTGTTTGTAGACTTTTTGCCAATGGTCAGTCGACTGGTGCGAGTTGAAAACCTTTTGTAGATTAGATTGCATGAGTCTAATACTTCCTGAGGCTGAGCTTTTATCCGTTTTCCTTTCTTTAAAAAGAGAGTGAGTAAAACTTACCTCTTCATAGTATCTTCTTGAAAATGTTGCCTGTTTTGAATTTTTTTTTATCCTTTCCCTACCTCAGCACAATTTTGAGGGCAGGTGTCCTTTACAGCCCTGAGTCCTTTTGAATGGTAAGTGACCATTAGCTGTGGGTTAAAAGCTGCTCTTGCGGGAATCGGCCACAAGGCGGCAGCATTTCTCCTTTACCAAATCTGGTTACTAGGGCAACAGAGCCTTACTGGAAGTGGTGTTCTAGGTTGTAAATTAGAATGGAATGTGCGAGGAAAAAGCCCTTTAAGTTTATGTCTCATTACTTCTTGTTGGTATTTTTAACTTAATTGTTATTTTTTATCACAGCAAACTTGATTACAATGTTTTGTTTGTTCTCGGTGTGCAAGATGTGGTTCTTTCACACATATACATATATCTATTCTTCTTCGGATCCTTTTCCCATGTAGGTTATGACACAATGTTGAGTAGTCTTCTCTTGGTATTGCGTAGGTCTTTGGTGATTATATATTTCACATGTGTTTGTATCTCTCTGTTAACCTCAATATGGTAAGGTATCCAATCCTCACACCTTTCTATTTGGTGAACCATAAGTTTTTTTAATGAATCTATGATAGTGTTTCTCTGTGGAAATATCTTTGTTTGTATCATTTTTTAGGTAACCCCTATATGTGATATGATAGGATATGTGTCTTTCTCTTTCTCACTTGCTCCAAATTGCGTGATTACTTCTAGACTCATCTATGGTGCTGCAAATGGCATTGTTTCATTTTTTCACTAGCTCATATTCCATCTGTACAGGTAGCAGTTCTTCTTTGTCCACCCATCTGTCGGTGGACCTTTTGGTTACTTCCATATCTTGGCTATTGTAATACTATGCAATGCAGATTTGCGTGCCTGTGTCCTTCCAATTCTGTCTTCTTAGTTTAGAGGTCCAGGAATAGGTCCGCTGGATCATATGGTAGCTCAATGTTGACCTTTTAAAGGCACCTCTGTTCTGTTCTCCTTAGTGGCTCTTTCCGGGTTACGTCCCACTTAAAGTGGAGGGTATGTATTTCTTCCCAGCACCTTCAGCATTTATTCTTTGTAGTTTCTGCTGATGGTTATTCTGAGTGGTGTGAGCTGATACCTCTTTGTGGTTGAATTTGCATGTGTCTCATAATGCGTAGAAATTGAGCTTTAAGACATGTGCTTTTTATTTTTCCAGCTGTGATTAGAGCTTATTTCTTCAAAGTGTTTTCTTAAAGTATGTGTCACCACTTGCAATATTTTGGCCATTATCTCCCTCAAGACATTTTGAGGGCAGGTTTCATTTACAGCCCTGCAGTACTTGTTCGTATGAAGTGACCATTAGCTCAGGCTTTAAACCTGCTTTTGCAGGTATCGGCCAAAGAGCGGCAGCCTTTCTACGTTCCCCTTGCTGGTACTAGGGAAACAGACCTACCGGCCGGTGGTGTTCTTCGGTTATAAATTAGAGTGCAATGTGCCCGGATAAACCCACAAATGTTGATGTCTCCTTGCTTTTGTTTGTTTTTAAATTGAGTTTATATTTATTATTAGAGTAATATTCCATTGTGTACGTGGACCACTCCTTCTTGGTGCATTCCTCGGTTGATGGACATTTTCATTGCTTCCAAGTGCTGGCTATGGTAAATCATGCTGGCGTACAGGTGTGCCAGCCTGTGACTTTTGGATTCTCATTTTTGCAGGTGCTAGGCCAAGCAGTGGTTGTGATTGATTGACTGGTAGCTCAATGTTTCCCTTTCCAAAGCACCTACACTGTGTTTTCATTAGTGGCTCTTTACATGCCCCCCCTTACAACCGAGGGTACGCATTTCTCCACACTCCCTTCACCATTTGTTTTTTGCAGCATTTTTCCTAATGGCTATTCTGACTGCTGTGAGCTGATAGGTTTTTGTAATATGGGTAGGCATGTCATTAAAATTTTTAAAATTCGTCATATTCCTATGCTTTTTTCTTTTCTCTTAAAAGAAAAAACCGTGAGTACAATATAGCTCTTGAAATTGTCTTCTTCGAAGGTTGCCCTCTTCTGAATTTTTTGGTCGATTTTTGACCCCAGAAATTTTCTGGAGGGCAGGTGCCATTTACAGAACTGCTAGTTGGTGAAAATTTAGTGACCTTTTGCAGTGGGTTCAAAGCTGCTGTTGTGGGAAACGGCCACAAGGAGGTAGCACTTCTCCATTCCCCAATCTGGGTACTAGGGCAGCAGAGCCTTTCTGGAAGTCATTGTCCTAGGTTGCAAATTAGAATGGAATTTGCCAGGAGAAATCCCCATAAGTTTATGTCTCATTACTTCTTCTTGGTTTTTAAATTTTTTTTTAATCTGGGTAAAGTTTAGAATATTGTTTGTCCTAGGTGTACACAATCTGGTTCATTTGTACATTATGTCTGTCTATTAATGTACAGATCCTCTTCCCATGTAAAATATTACAGTGTTCCGTCGACCTCCCTTGCTATATGTTCGGTCTCTTTGATACATGTATATAATATGTATGTGTATATGTATAGTAACACTAATCTTCATTTCTCAATTTCCCCCCTCCTTTCCTTTCAGATGAGGATAGTTTGTTTTCTAAGCCTGTGAGTGTCTTTCTCTTTGGAAATATGTTCATCTGTGTCAGTTATTAGATAATGCCATAAGTGACAATATAGGATATAGGTGTTTTGCCTTCCGACCTACTTCATGTTTTGTGATTATCTCCAGGCTCATGTACGGTGCCTCAAAGAGCAGTGCTTCAATGTTTTCCATGGCTAATATTCCATTGTGTGCATGGACCACTTCTTCTTGGTGCATTCCTCTGTTGATGGACATTTTCGTTGCTTCCAAGTGTTGCCTCTGGTAAGTATTGCTGGAGTGCAGGATTGCCAGCCTGTGATTTTTGATTTTCATTTTCTCAGGTGATAGACCCAGCAGTGGGTATGATTGATTGACTGGTATGGTAGCTCAACGTTTACCTTTTCAAGGCACCTCAATTGTGTTTTCATTAGTGGCTCTTACCATGTCCCCCTTAGAATCGAGGGTATGCATTTCTCCACAATCACGTCAGCATTTATTGTTTGCAGCATTTTTGTTGATGGCCATTCTGACTGGTGTGAGCTGATAGGTTTTTGTAATTTGGGTTTACATGTCTGTAAAAATTCCTACAATTCATCATTTCTCCACGGCCTTTTCTTTTCTGTTAAAAGAAAAAAGCAAAAAAGGGTTAGTATAATATACCTCTTCCAATTTTCCTTTTGGGAGGTTGCACTCTAGAAATTTTTGGTCGATTTTCGACCTCAGCATTTTTTGGAGGGCCGGTGTCATTTACAGACCTGCAGTTGGTGAATATTTAGTGACCTTTTGCAGTGGGTTTAAAGCTGCTGTTGTGGGAAACGGCCACAAGGATGCAGCATTTCTCCATTCCCAAATCTGGGTACTAGGGCAGCAGAGCCGTTCTGGAAGTCGTTTGCCTAGGTTGTAAATTTGAATGGAATGTGCCAGGAAAACCCCCCATAAGTTTATGTCTCATTACTCCTAGTTCGTTGTTTTAATTTTTTCAGTTGGGGTAATGGTTAGAATGTTGCTTGTCCAAGGTGTACACACTCTGGTTCATCTCCATATTCTATATACCTATTTATGTAGAGATCCTCTTCCCGTGTAAATTATTACAGAGTGTTCCGTAAACCTTCCTTGCTATATGGTCGGTCTTTTTGATATATGTATATCATGTGTATTTGTATACAGATGGTAAGACTAATCTTCATTTATCCATTTCCCCCACCTTTCCTTTTAGATAAGCATAGTTTTTTTTTTTTTAATATGTCTGTGATTGACTTTCTCTGTGGAAATATGTTCATTTGTGTCTGTTATTAGATAACGCCTATAAGTGATATCATAGGATATAGGACTTTTACTTTCCGACTTACCTCATGTTCTGTGATTATCTCTAAGATCATCTATGGTGCCTCAAAGAGCACTGTTTCATTGTTTTCCATGGCTAGTTTTCATTGTGTACATGGACCACTTCTTCTTTATCCTTTCATCTGTTGATGGACATTTTGGTTGCTTCACTGTCTTGTCTATTGTGAATAAGGCTGCAGTGCAGCTTTTGCAGCCCGGGTCTTCTTCATTCTGGTCTTCTCAGGTGAGAGGCCCATTGGTGCACCTGCTGGATTGAATGATACCTCAATTTTTCCTTTTAAACGCAACTCCTTTCTGTTCTCATTATTAGCGTTTAACCCTTTTATATCTCACCAGCAGCTAGAGGGTACACAGTTCTCTGAAACCTCTTCAGCATTTATTGTTTGTAGACTTTTTGCCAATGGTCAGTCGACTGGTGCGAGTTGAAAACCTTTTGTAGATTAGATTGCATGAGTCTAATACTTTCTGAGGCTGAGCTTTTATCCGTTTTCCTTTCTTTAAAAAGAGAGTGAGTAAAACTTACCTCTTCATAGTATCTTCTTGAAAATGTTGCCTGTTTTGAATTTTTTTTTATCCTTTCCCTACCTCAGCACAATTTTGAGGGCAGGTGTCCTTTACAGCCCTGAGTCCTTTTGAATGGTAAGTGACCATTAGCTGTGGGTTAAAAGCTGCTCTTGCGGGAATCGGCCACAAGGCGGCAGCATTTCTCCTTTACCAAATCTGGTTACTAGGGCAACAGAGCCTTACTGGAAGTGGTGTTCTAGGTTGTAAATTAGAATGGAATGTGCGAGGAAAAAGCCCTTTAAGTTTATGTCTCATTACTTCTTGTTGGTATTTTTAACTTAATTTTTATTTTTTATCACAGCAAACTTGATTACAATGTTTTGTTTGTTCTCGGTGTGCAAGATGTGGTTCTTTCACACATATACATATATCTATTCTTCTTCGGATCCTTTTCCCATGTAGGTTATGACACAATGTTGAGTAGTCTTCTCTTGGTATTGCGTAGGTCTTTGGTGATTATATATTTCACATGTGTTTGTATCTCTCTGTTAACCTCAATATGGTAAGGTATCCAATCCTCACACCTTTCTATTTGGTGAACCATAAGTTTTTTTAATGAATCTATGATAGTGTTTCTCTGTGGAAATATCTTTGTTTGTATCATTTTTTAGGTAACCCCTATATGTGATGTGATAGGATATGTGTCTTTCTCTTTCTCACTTGCTCCAAATTGCGTGATTACTTCTAGACTCATCTATGGTGCTGCAAATGGCATTGTTTCATTTTTTCACTAGCTCATATTCCATCTGTACAGGTAGCAGTTCTTCTTTGTCCACCCATCTGTCGGTGGACCTTTTGGTTACTTCCATATCTTGGCTATTGTAATACTATGCAATGCAGATTTGCGTGCCTGTGTCCTTCCAATTCTGTCTTCTTAGTTTAGAGGTCCAGGAATAGGTCCGCTGGATCATATGGTAGCTCAATGTTGACCTTTTAAAGGCACCTCTGTTCTGTTCTCCTTAGTGGCTCTTTCCAGGTTACGTCCCACTTAAAGTGGAGGGTATGTATTTCTTCCCAGCACCTTAAGCATTTATTCTTTGTAGTTTCTGCTGATGGTTATTCTGAGTGGTGTGAGCTGATACCTCTTTGTGGTTGAATTTGCATGTGTCTCATAATGCGTAGAAATTGAGCTTTAAGACATGTGCTTTTTATTTTTCCAGCTGTGATTAGAGCTTATTTCTTCAAAGTGTTTTCTTAAAGTATGTGTCACCACTTGCAATATTTTGGCCATTATCTCCCTCAAGACATTTTGAGGGCAGGTTTCATTTACAGCCCTGCAGTACTTGTTCGTATGAAGTGACCATTAGCTCAGGCTTTAAACCTGCTTTTGCAGGTATCGGCCAAAGAGCGGCAGCCTTTCTACGTTCCCCTTGCTGGTACTAGGGAAACAGACCTACCGGCCGGTAGTGTTCTTCGGTTATAAATTAGAGTGCAATGTGCCCGGATAAACCCACAAATGTTGATGTCTCCTTGCTTTTGTTTGTTTTTAAATTGAGTTTATATTTATTATTAGAGTAATATTCCATTGTGTACGTGGACCACTCCTTCTTGGTGCATTCCTCGGTTGATGGACATTTTCATTGCTTCCAAGTGCTGGCTATGGTAAATCTTGCTGGCGTACAGGTGTGCCAGCCTGTGACTTTTGGATTCTCATTTTTTCAGGTGCTAGGCCAAGCAGTGGTTGTGATTGATTGACTGGTAGCTCAATGTTTCCCTTTCCAAAGCACCTACACTGTGTTTTCATTAGTGGCTCTTTACATGCCCCCCCTTACAACCGAGGGTACGCATTTCTCCACACTCCCTTCACCATTTGTTTTTTGCAGCATTTTTCCTAATGGCTATTCTGACTGCTGTGAGCTGATAGGTTTTTGTAATATGGGTATGCATGTCATTAAAATTTTTAAAATTCGTCATATTCCTATGCTTTTTTCTTTTCTCTTAAAAGAAAAAACCGTGAGTACAATATAGCTCTTGAAATTGTCTTCTTCGAAGGTTGCCCTCTTCTGAATTTTTTGGTCGATTTTTGACCCCAGAAATTTTCTGGAGGGCAGGTGCCATTTACAGAACTGCTAGTTGGTGAAAATTTAGTGACCTTTTGCAGTGGGTTCAAAGCTGCTGTTGTGGGAAACGGCCACAAGGAGGTAGCACTTCTCCATTCCCCAATCTGGGTACTAGGGCAGCAGAGCCTTTCTGGAAGTCATTGTCCTAGGTTGCAAATTAGAATGGAATTTGCCAGGAGAAATCCCCATAAGTTTATGTCTCATTACTTCTTCTTGGTTTTTAAATTTTTTTTTAATCTGGGTAAAGTTTAGAATATTGTTTGTCCTAGGTGTACACAATCTGGTTCATTTGTACATTATGTCTGTCTATTAATGTACAGATCCTCTTCCCATGTAAAATATTACAGTGTTCCGTCGACCTCCCTTGCTATATGTTCGGTCTCTTTGATACATGTATATAATATGTATGTGTATATGTATAGTAACACTAATCTTCATTTCTCAATTTCCCCCCTCCTTTCCTTTCAGATGAGGATAGTTTGTTTTCTAAGCCTGTGAGTGTCTTTCTCTTTGGAAATATGTTCATCTGTGTCAGTTATTAGATAATGCCATAAGTGACAATATAGGATATAGGTGTTTTGCCTTCCGACCTACTTCATGTTTTGTGATTATCTCCAGGCTCATGTACGGTGCCTCAAAGAGCAGTGCTTCAATGTTTTCCATGGCTAATATTCCATTGTGTGCATGGACCACTTCTTCTTGGTGCATTCCTCTGTTGATGGACATTTTCGTTGCTTCCAAGTGTTGCCTCTGGTAAGTATTGCTGGAGTGCAGGATTGCCAGCCTGTGATTTTTGATTTTCATTTTCTCAGGTGATAGACCCAGCAGTGGGTATGATTGATTGACTGGTATGGTAGCTCAACGTTTACCTTTTCAAGGCACCTCAATTGTGTTTTCATTAGTGGCTCTTACCATGTCCCCCTTAGAATCGAGGGTATGCATTTCTCCACAATCACGTCAGCATTTATTGTTTGCAGCATTTTTGTTGATGGCCATTCTGAGTGGTGTGAGCTGATAGGTTTTTGTAATTTGGGTTTACATGTCTGTAAAAATTCCTACAATTCATCATTTCTCCACGGCCTTTTCTTTTCTGTTAAAAGAAAAAAGCAAAAAAGGGTTAGTATAATATACCTCTTCCAATTTTCCTTTTGGGAGGTTGCACTCTAGAAATTTTTGGTCGATTTTCGACCTCAGCATTTTTTGGAGGGCCGGTGTCATTTACAGACCTGCAGTTGGTGAATATTTAGAGACCTTTTGCAGTGGGTTTAAAGCTGCTGTTGTGGGAAACGGCCACAAGGATGCAGCATTTCTCCATTCCCAAATCTGGGTACTAGGGCAGCAGAGCCGTTCTGGAAGTCGTTTGCCTAGGTTGTAAATTTGAATGGAATGTGCCAGGAAAACCCCCCATAAGTTTATGTCTCATTACTCCTAGTTCGTTGTTTTAATTTTTTCAGTTGGGGTAATGGTTAGAATGTTGCTTGTCCAAGGTGTACACACTCTGGTTCATCTCCATATTCTATATACCTATTTATGTAGAGATCCTCTTCCCGTGTAAATTATTACAGAGTGTTCCGTAAACCTTCCTTGCTATATGGTCGGTCTTTTTGATATATGTATATCATATGTATTTGTATACATATGGTAAGACTAATCTTCATTTATCCATTTCCCCCACCTTTCCTTTTAGATAAGCATAGTTTTTTTTTTTTTAATAAGTCTGTGATTGACTTTCTCTGTGGAAATATGTTCATTTGTGTCTGTTATTAGATAACGCCTATAAGTGATATCATAGGATATAGGACTTTTACTTTCCGACTTACCTCATGTTCTGTGATTATCTCTAAGATCATCTATGGTGCCTCAAAGAGCACTGTTTCATTGTTTTCCATGGCTAGTTTTCATTGTGTACATGGACCACTTCTTCTTTATCCTTTCATCTGTTGATGGACATTTTGGTTGCTTCACTGTCTTGTCTATTGTGAATAAGGCTGCAGTGCAGCTTTTGCAGCCCGGGTCTTCTTCATTCTGGTCTTCTCAGGTGAGAGACCCATTGGTGCACCTGCTGGATTGAATGATACCTCAATTTTTCCTTTTAAACGCAGCTCCTTTCTCTTCTCATTATTAGCGTTTAACCCTTTTACATCTCACCAGCAGCTAGAGGGTACACAGTTCTCTGAAACCTCTTCAGCATTTATTGTTTGTAGACTTTTTGCCAATGGTCAGTCGACTGGTGCGAGTTGAAAACCTTTTGTAGATTAGATTGCATGAGTCTAATACTTCCTGAGGCTGAGCTTTTATCCGTTTTCCTTTCTTTAAAAAGAGAGTGAGTAAAACTTACCTCTTCATAGTATCTTCTTGAAAATGTTGCCTGTTTTGAATTTTTTTTTATCCTTTCCCTACCTCAGCACAATTTTGAGGGCAGGTGTCCTTTACAGCCCTGAGTCCTTGTGAATGGTAAGTGACCATTAGCTGTGGGTTAAAAGCTGCTCTTGCGGGAATCGGCCACAAGGCGGCAGCATTTCTCCTTTACCAAATCTGGTTACTAGGGCAACAGAGCCTTACTGGAAGTGGTGTTCTAGGTTGTAAATTAGAATGGAATGTGCGAGGAAAAAGCCCTTTAAGTTTATGTCTCATTACTTCTTGTTGGTATTTTTAACTTAATTGTTATTTTTTATCACAGCAAACTTGATTACAATGTTTTGTTTGTTCTCGGTGTGCAAGATGTGGTTCTTTCACACATATACATATATCTATTCTTCTTCGGATCCTTTTCCCATGTAGGTTATGACACAATGTTGAGTAGTCTTCTCTTGGTATTGCGTAGGTCTTTGGTGATTATATATTTCACATGTGTTTGTATCTCTCTGTTAACCTCAATATGGTAAGGTATCCAATCCTCACACCTTTCTATTTGGTGAACCATAAGTTTTTTTAAATGAATCTATGATAGTGTTTCTCTGTGGAAATATCTTTGTTTGTATCATTTTTTAGGTAACCCCTATATGTGATATGATAGGATATGTGTCTTTCTCTTTCTCACTTGCTCCAAATTGCGTGATTACTTCTAGACTCATCTATGGTGCTGCAAATGGCATTGTTTCATTTTTTCACTAGCTCATATTCCATCTGTACAGGTAGCAGTTCTTCTTTGTCCACCCATCTGTCGGTGGACCTTTTGGTTACTTCCATATCTTGGCTATTGTAATACTATGCAATGCAGATTTGCGTGCCTGTGTCCTTCCAATTCTGTCTTCTTAGTTTAGAGGTCCAGGAATAGGTCCGCTGGATCATATGGTAGCTCAATGTTGACCTTTTAAAGGCACCTCTGTCCTGTTCTCCTTAGTGGCTCTTTCCAGGTTACGTCCCCCTTAAAGTGGAGGGTATGTATTTCTTCCCAGCACCTTCAGCATTTATTCTTTGTAGTTTCTGCTGATGGTTATTCTGAGTGGTGTGAGCTGATACCTCTTTGTGGTTGAATTTGCATGTGTCTCATAATGCGTAGAAATTGAGCTTTAAGACATGTGCTTTTTATTTTTCCAGCTGTGATTAGAGCTTATTTCTTCAAAGTGTTTCCTTAAAGTATGTGTCACCACTTGCAATATTTTGGCCATTATCTCCCTCAAGACATTTTGAGGGCAGGTTTCATTTACAGCCCTGCAGTACTTGTTCGTATGAAGTGACCATTAGCTCAGGCTTTAAACCTGCTTTTGCAGGTATCGGCCAAAGAGCGGCAGCCTTTCTACGTTCCCCTTGCTGGTACTAGGGAAACAGACCTACCGGCCGGTGGTGTTCTTCGGTTATAAATTAGAGTGCAATGTGCCCGGATAAACCCACAAATGTTGATGTCTCCTTGCTTTTGTTTGTTTTTAAATTGAGTTTATATTTATTATTAGAGTAATATTCCATTGTGTACGTGGACCACTTCTTCTTGGTGCATTCCTCGGTTGATGGACATTTTCATTGCTTCCAAGTGCTGGCTATGGTAAATCTTGCTGGCGTACAGGTGTGCCAGCCTGTGACTTTTGGATTCTCATTTTTGCAGGTGCTAGGCCAAGCAGTGGTTGTGATTGATTGACTGGTAGCTCAATGTTTCCCTTTCCAAAGCACCTACACTGTGTTTTCATTAGTGGCTCTTTACATGCCCCCCCTTACAACCGAGGGTACGCATTTCTCCACACTCCCTTCACCATTTGTTTTTTGCAGCATTTTTCCTAATGGCCATTCTGACTGCTGTGAGCTGATAGGTTTTTGTAATATGGGTATGCATGTCATTAAAATTTTTAAAATTCGTCATATTCCTATGCTTTTTTCTTTTCTCTTAAAAGAAAAAACCGTGAGTACAATATAGCTCTTGAAATTGTCTTCTTCGAAGGTTGCCCTCTTCTGAATTTTTTGGTCGATTTTTGACCCCAGAAATTTTCTGGAGGGCAGGTGCCATTTACAGAACTGGTAGTTGGTGAAAATTTAGTGACCTTTTGCAGTGGGTTCAAAGCTGCTGTTGTGGGAAACGGCCACAAGGAGGTAGCACTTCTCCATTCCCCAATCTGGGTACTAGGGCAGCAGAGCCTTTCTGGAAGTCATTGTCCTAGGTTGCAAATTAGAATGGAATTTGCCAGGAGAAATCCCCATAAGTTTATGTCTCATTACTTCTTCTTGGTTTTTAAATTTTTTTTTAATCTGGGTAAAGTTTAGAATATTGTTTGTCCTAGGTGTACACAATCTGGTTCATTTGTACATTATGTCTGTCTATTAATGTACAGATCCTCTTCCCATGTAAAATATTACAGTGTTCCGTCGACCTCCCTTGCTATATGTTCGGTCTCTTTGATACATGTATATAATATGTATGTGTATATGTATAGTAACACTAATCTTCATTTCTCAATTTCCCCCCTCCTTTCCTTTCAGATGAGGATAGTTTGTTTTCTAAGCCTGTGAGTGTCTTTCTCTTTGGAAATATGTTCATCTGTGTCAGTTATTAGATAATGCCATAAGTGACAATATAGGATATAGGTGTTTTGCCTTCCGACCTACTTCATGTTTTGTGATTATCTCCAGGCTCATGTACGGTGCCTCAAAGAGCAGTGCTTCAATGTTTTCCATGGCTAATATTCCATTGTGTGCATGGACCACTTCTTCTTGGTGCATTCCTCTGTTGATGGACATTTTCGTTGCTTCCAAGTGTTGCCTCTGGTAAGTATTGCTGGAGTGCAGGATTGCCAGCCTGTGATTTTTGATTTTCATTTTCTCAGGTGATAGACCCAGCAGTGGGTATGATTGATTGACTGGTATGGTAGCTCAACGTTTACCTTTTCAAGGCACCTCAATTGTGTTTTCATTAGTGGCTCTTACCATGTCCCCCTTAGAATCGAGGGTATGCATTTCTCCACAATCACGTCAGCATTTATTGTTTGCAGCATTTTTGTTGATGGCCATTCTGACTGGTGTGAGCTGATAGGTTTTTGTAATTTGGGTTTACATGTCTGTAAAAATTCCTACAATTCATCATTTCTCCACGGCCTTTTCTTTTCTGTTAAAAGAAAAAAGCAAAAAAGGGTTAGTATAATATACCTCTTCCAATTTTCCTTTTGGGAGGTTGCACTCTAGAAATTTTTGGTCGATTTTCGACCTCAGCATTTTTTGGAGGGCCGGTGTCATTTACAGACCTGCAGTTGGTGAATATTTAGTGACCTTTTGCAGTGGGTTTAAAGCTGCTGTTGTGGGAAACGGCCACAAGGATGCAGCATTTCTCCATTCCCAAATCTGGGTACTAGGGCAGCAGAGCCGTTCTGGAAGTCGTTTGCCTAGGTTGTAAATTTGAATGGAATGTGCCAGGAAAACCCCCCATAAGTTTATGTCTCATTACTGCTAGTTCGTTGTTTTAATTTTTTCAGTTGTGGTAATGGTTAGAATGTTGCTTGTCCAAGGTGTACACACTCTGGTTCATCTCCATATTCTATATACCTATTTATGTAGAGATCCTCTCCCCGTGTAAATTATTACAGAGTGTTCCGTAAACCTTCCTTGCTATATGGTCGGTCTTTTTGATATATGTATATCATATGTATTTGTATACATATGCTAAGACTAATCTTCATTTATCCATTTCCCCCACCTTTCCTTTTAGATAAGCATAGTTTTTTTTTTAATAAGTCTGTGATTGACTTTCTCTGTGGAAATATGTTCATTTGTGTCAGTTATTAGATAACGCCTATAAGTGATATCATAGGATATAGGACTTTTACTTTCCGACTTACCTCATGTTCTGTGATTATCTCTAAGATCATCTATGGTGCCTCAAAGAGCACTGTTTCATTGTTTTCCATGGCTAGTTTTCATTGTGTACATGGACCACTTCTTCTTTATCCTTTCATCTGTTGATGGACATTTTGGTTGCTTCACTGTCTTGTCTATTGTGAATAAGGCTGCAGTGCAGCTTTTGCAGCCCGGGTCTTCTTCATTCTGGTCTTCTCAGGTGAGAGGCCCATTGGTGCACCTGCTGGATTGAATGATACCTCAATTTTTCCTTTTAAACGCAGCTCCTTTCTGTTCTCATTATTAGCGTTTAACCCTTTTACATCTCACCAGCAGCTAGAGGGTACACAGTTCTCTGAAACCTCTTCAGCATTTATTGTTTGTAGACTTTTTGCCAATGGTCAGTCGACTGGTGCGAGTTGAAAACCTTTTGTAGATTAGATTGCATGAGTCTAATACTTCCTGAGGCTGAGCTTTTATCCGTTTTCCTTTCTTTAAAAAGTGAGTGAGTAAAACTTACCTCTTCATAGTATCTTCTTGAAAATGTTGCCTGTTTTGAATTTTTTTTTATCCTTTCCCTACCTCAGCACAATTTTGAGGGCAGGTGTCCTTTACAGCCCTGAGTCCTTGTGAATGGTAAGTGACCATTAGCTGTGGGTTAAAAGCTGCTCTTGCGGGAATCGGCCACAAGGCGGCAGCATTTCTCCTTTACCAAATCTGGTTACTAGGGCAACAGAGCCTTACTGGAAGTGGTGTTCTAGGTTGTAAATTAGAATGGAATGTGCGAGGAAAAAGCCCTTTAAGTTTATGTCTCATTACTTCTTGTTGGTATTTTTAACTTAATTGTTATTTTTTATCACAGCAAACTTGATTACAATGTTTTGTTTGTTCTCGGTGTGCAAGATGTGGTTCTTTCACACATATACATATATCTATTCTTCTTCGGATCCTTTTCCCATGTAGGTTATGACACAATGTTGAGTAGTCTTCTCTTGGTATTGCGTAGGTCTTTGGTGATTATATATTTCACATGTGTTTGTATCTCTCTGTTAACCTCAATATGGTAAGGTATCCAATCCTCACACCTTTCTATTTGGTGAACCACAAGTTTTTTTAATGAATCTATGATAGTGTTTCTCTGTGGAAATATCTTTGTTTGTATCATTTTTTAGGTAACCCCTATATGTGATATGATAGGATATGTGTCTTTCTCTTTCTCACTTGCTCCAAATTGCGTGATTACTTCTAGACTCATCTATGGTGCTGCAAATGGCATTGTTTCATTTTTTCACTAGCTCATATTCCATCTGTACAGGTAGCAGTTCTTCTTTGTCCACCCATCTGTCGGTGGACCTTTTGGTTACTTCCATATCTTGGCTATTGTAATACTATGCAATGCAGATTTGCGTGCCTGTGTCCTTCCAATTCTGTCTTCTTAATTTATAGGTCCAGGAATAGGTCTGCTGGATCATATGATAGCTCAATGTTGACCTTTTAAAGGCACCTCTGTTCTGTTCTCCTTAGTGGCTCTTTCCAGGTTACGTCCCACTTAAAGTGGAGGGTATGTATTTCTTCCCAGCACCTTCAGCATTTATTCTTTGTAGTTTCTGCTGATGGTTATTCTGAGTGGTGTGAGCTGATACCTCTTTGTGGTTGAATTTGCATGTGTCTCATAATGCGTAGACATTGAGCTTTAAGACATGTGCTTTTTATTTTTCCAGCTGTGATTAGAGCTTATTTCTTCAAAGTGTTTTCTTAAAGTATGTGTCACCACTTGCAATATTTTGGCCATTATCTCCCTCAAGACATTTTGAGGGCAGGTTTCATTTACAGCCCTGCAGTACTTGTTCGTATGAAGTGACCATTAGCTCAGGCTTTAAACCTGCTTTTGCAGGTATCGGCCAAAGAGCGGCAGCCTTTCTACGTTCCCCTTGCTGGTACTAGGGAAACAGACCTACCGGCCGGTGGTGTTCTTCGGTTATAAATTAGAGTGCAATGTGCCCGGATAAACCCACAAATGTTGATGTCTCCTTGCTTTTGTTTGTTTTTAAATTGAGTTTATATTTATTATTAGAGTAATATTCCATTGTGTACGTGGACCACTCCTTCTTGGTGCATTCCTCGGTTGATGGACATTTTCATTGCTTCCAAGTGCTGGCTATGGTAAATCTTGCTGGCGTACAGGTGTGCCAGCCTGTGACTTTTGGATTCTCATTTTTGCAGGTGCTAGGCCAAGCAGTGGTTGTGATTGATTGACTGGTAGCTCAATGTTTCCCTTTCCAAAGCACCTACACTGTGTTTTCATTAGTGGCTCTTTACATGCCCCCCCTTACAACCGAGGGTACGCATTTCTCCACACTCCCTTCACCATTTGTTTTTTGCAGCATTTTTCCTAATGGCCATTCTGACTGCTGTGAGCTGATAGGTTTTTGTAATATGGGTATGCATGTCATTAAAATTTTTAAAATTCGTCATATTCCTATGCTTTTTTCTTTTCTCTTAAAAGAAAAAACCGTGAGTACAATGTAGCTCTTGAAATTGTCTTCTTCGAAGGTTGCCCTCTTCTGAATTTTTTGGTCGATTTTTGACCCCAGAAATTTTCTGGGGGGCAGGTGCCATTTACAGAACTGCTAGTTGGTGAAAATTTAGTGACCTTTTGCAGTGGGTTCAAAGCTGCTGTAGTGGGAAACGGCCACAAGGAGGTAGCACTTCTCCATTCCCCAATCTGGGTACTAGGGCAGCAGAGCCTTTCTGGAAGTCATTGTCCTAGGTTGCAAATTAGAATGGAATTTGCCAGGAGAAATCCCCATAAGTTTATGTCTCATTACTTCTTCTTGGTTTTTAAATTTTTTTTTAATCTGGGTAAAGTTTAGAATATTGTTTGTCCTAGGTGTACACAATCTGGTTCATTTGTACATTATGTCTGTCTATTAATGTACAGATCCTCTTCCCATGTAAAATATTACAGTGTTCCGTCGACCTCCCTTGCTATATGTTCGGTCTCTTTGATACATGTATATAATATGTATGTGTATATGTATAGTAACACTAATCTTCATTTCTCAATTTCCCCCCTCCTTTCCTTTCAGATGAGGATAGTTTGTTTTCTAAGCCTGTGAGTGTCTTTCTCTTTGGAAATATGTTCATCTGTGTCAGTTATTAGATAATGCCATAAGTGACAATATAGGATATAGGTGTTTTGCCTTCCGACCTACTTCATGTTTTGTGATTATCTCCAGGCTCATGTACGGTGCCTCAAAGAGCAGTGCTTCAATGTTTTCCATGGCTAATATTCCATTGTGTGCATGGACCACTTCTTCTTGGTGCATTCCTCTGTTGATGGACATTTTCGTTGCTTCCAAGTGTTGCCTCTGGTAAGTATTGCTGGAGTGCAGGATTGCCAGCCTGTGATTTTTGATTTTCATTTTCTCAGGTGATAGACCCAGCAGTGGGTATGATTGATTGACTGGTATGGTAGCTCAACGTTTACCTTTTCAAGGCACCTCAATTGTGTTTTCATTAGTGGCTCTTACCATGTCCCCCTTAGAATCGAGGGTATGCATTTCTCCACAATCACGTCAGCATTTATTGTTTGCAGCATTTTTGTTGATGGCCATTCTGACTGGTGTGAGCTGATAGGTTTTTGTAATTTGGGTTTACATGTCTGTAAAAATTCCTACAATTCATCATTTCTCCACGGCCTTTTCTTTTCTGTTAAAAGAAAAAAGCAAAAAAGGGTTAGTATAATATACCTCTTCCAATTTTCCTTTTGGGAGGTTGCACTCTAGAAATTTTTGGTCGATTTTCGACCTCAGCATTTTTTGGAGGGCCGGTGTCATTTACAGACCTGCAGTTGGTGAATATTTAGTGACCTTTTGCAGTGGGTTTAAAGCTGCTGTTGTGGGAAACGGCCACAAGGATGCAGCATTTCTCCATTCCCAAATCTGGGTACTAGGGCAGCAGAGCCGTTCTGGAAGTCGTTTGCCTAGGTTGTAAATTTGAATGGAATGTGCCAGGAAAACCCCCCATAAGTTTATGTCTCATTACTCCTAGTTCGTTGTTTTAATTTTTTCAGTTGGGGTAATGGTTAGAATGTTGCTTGTCCAAGGTGTACACACTCTGGTTCATCTCCATATTCTATATACCTATTTATGTAGAGATCCTCTTCCCGTGTAAATTATTACAGAGTGTTCCGTAAACCTTCCTTGCTATATGGTCGGTCTTTTTGATATATGTATATCATATGTATTTGTATACATATGGTAAGACTAATCTTCATTTATCCATTTCCCCCACCTTTCCTTTTAGATAAGCATAGTTTTTTTTTTTTTAATAAGTCTGTGATTGACTTTCTCTGTGGAAATATGTTCATTTGTGTCTGTTATTAGATAACGCCTATAAGTGATATCATAGGATATAGGACTTTTACTTTCCGACTTACCTCATGTTCTGTGATTATCTCTAAGATCATCTATGGTGCCTCAAAGAGCACTGTTTCATTGTTTTCCATGGCTAGTTTTCATTGTGTACATGGACCACTTCTTCTTTATCCTTTCATCTGTTGATGGACATTTTGGTTGCTTCACTGTCTTGTCTATTGTGAATAAGGCTGCAGTGCAGCTTTTGCAGCCCGGGTCTTCTTCATTCTGGTCTTCTCAGGTGAGAGGCCCATTGGTGCACCTGCTGGATTGAATGATACCTCAATTTTTCCTTTTAAACGCAGCTCCTTTCTGTTCTCATTATTAGCGTTTAACCCTTTTACATCTCACCAGCAGCTAGAGGGTACACAGTTCTCTGAAAACTCTTCAGCATTTATTGTTTGTAGACTTTTTGCCAATGGTCAGTCGACTGGTGCGAGTTGAAAACCTTTTGTAGATTAGATTGCATGAGTCTAATACTTCCTGAGGCTGAGCTTTTATCCGTTTTCCTTTCTTTAAAAAGAGAGTGAGTAAAACTTACCTCTTCATAGTATCTTCTTGAAAATGTTGCCTGTTTTGAATTTTTTTTTATCCTTTCCCTACCTCAGCACAATTTTGAGGGCAGGTGTCCTTTACAGCCCTGAGTCCTTGTGAATGGTAAGTGACCATTAGCTGTGGGTTAAAAGCTGCTCTTGCGGGAATCGGCCACAAGGCGGCAGCATTTCTCCTTTACCAAATCTGGTTACTAGGGCAACAGAGCCTTACTGGAAGTGGTGTTCTAGGTTGTAAATTAGAATGGAATGTGCGAGGAAAAAGCCCTTTAAGTTTATGTCTCATTACTTCTTGTTGGTATTTTTAACTTAATTGTTATTTTTTATCACAGCAAACTTGATTACAATGTTTTGTTTGTTCTCGGTGTGCAAGATGTGGTTCTTTCACACATATACATATATCTATTCTTCTTCGGATCCTTTTCCCATGTAGGTTATGACACAATGTTGAGTAGTCTTCTCTTGGTATTGCGTAGGTCTTTGGTGATTATATATTTCACATGTGTTTGTATCTCTCTGTTAACCTCAATATGGTAAGGTATCCAATCCTCACACCTTTCTATTTGGTGAACCATAAGTTTTTTTAATGAATCTATGATAGTGTTTCTCTGTGGAAATATCTTTGTTTGTATCATTTTTTAGGTAACCCCTATATGTGATATGATAGGATATGTGTCTTTCTCTTTCTCACTTGCTCCAAATTGCGTGATTACTTCTAGACTCATCTATGGTGCTGCAAATGGCATTGTTTCATTTTTTCACTAGCTCATATTCCATCTGTACAGGTAGCAGTTCTTCTTTGTCCACCCATCTGTCGGTGGACCTTTTGGTTACTTCCATATCTTGGCTATTGTAATACTATGCAATGCAGATTTGCGTGCCTGTGTCCTTCCAATTCTGTCTTCTTAGTTTAGAGGTCCAGGAATAGGTCCGCTGGATCATATGGTAGCTCAATGTTGACCTTTTAAAGGCACCTCTGTTCTGTTCTCCTTAGTGGCTCTTTCCAGGTTACGTCCCACTTAAAGTGGAGGGTATGTATTTCTTCCCAGCACCTTCAGCATTTATTCTTTGTAGTTTCTGCTGATGGTTATTCTGAGTGGTGTGAGCTGATACCTCTTTGTGGTTGAATTTGCATGTGTCTCATAATGCGTAGACATTGAGCTTTAAGACATGTGCTTTTTATTTTTCCAGCTGTGATTAGAGCTTATTTCTTCAAAGTGTTTTCTTAAAGTATGTGTCACCACTTGCAATATTTTGGCCATTATCTCCCTCAAGACATTTTGAGGGCAGGTTTCATTTACAGCCCTGCAGTACTTGTTCGTATGAAGTGACCATTAGCTCAGGCTTTAAACCTGCTTTTGCAGGTATCGGCCAAAGAGCGGCAGCCTTTCTACGTTCCCCTTGCTGGTACTAGGGAAACAGACCTACCGGCCGGTGGTGTTCTTCGGTTATAAATTAGAGTGCAATGTGCCCGGATAAACCCACAAATGTTGATGTCTCCTTGCTTTTGTTTGTTTTTAAATTGAGTTTATATTTATTATTAGAGTAATATTCCATTGTGTACGTGGACCACTCCTTCTTGGTGCATTCCTCGGTTGATGGACATTTTCATTGCTTCCAAGTGCTGGCTATGGTAAATCTTGCTGGCGTACAGGTGTGCCAGCCTGTGACTTTTGGATTCTCATTTTTTCAGGTGCTAGGCCAAGCAGTGGTTGTGATTGATTGACTGGTAGCTCAATGTTTCCCTTTCCAAAGCACCTACACTGTGTTTTCATTAGTGGCTCTTTACATGCCCCCCCTTACAACCGAGGGTACGCATTTCTCCACACTCCCTTCACCATTTGTTTTTTGCAGCATTTTTCCTAATGGCTATTCTGACTGCTGTGAGCTGATAGGTTTTTGTAATATGGGTATGCATGTCATTAAAATTTTTAAAATTCGTCATATTCCTATGCTTTTTTCTTTTCTCTTAAAAGAAAAAACCGTGAGTACAATATAGCTCTTGAAATTGTCTTCTTCGAAGGTTGCCCTCTTCTGAATTTTTTGGTCGATTTTTGACCCCAGAAATTTTCTGGAGGGCAGGTGCCATTTACAGAACTGCTAGTTGGTGAAAATTTAGTGACCTTTTGCAGTGGGTTCAAAGCTGCTGTTGTGGGAAACGGCCACAAGGAGGTAGCACTTCTCCATTCCCCAATCTGGGTACTAGGGCAGCAGAGCCTTTCTGGAAGTCATTGTCCTAGGTTGCAAATTAGAATGGAATTTGCCAGGAGAAATCCCCATAAGTTTATGTCTCATTACTTCTTCTTGGTTTTTAAATTTTTTTTTAATCTGGGTAAAGTTTAGAATATTGTTTGTCCTAGGTGTACACAATCTGGTTCATTTGTACATTATGTCTGTCTATTAATGTACAGATCCTCTTCCCATGTAAAATATTACAGTGTTCCGTCGACCTCCCTTGCTATATGTTCGGTCTCTTTGATACATGTATATAATATGTATGTGTATATGTATAGTAACACTAATCTTCATTTCTCAATTTCCCCCCTCCTTTCCTTTCAGATGAGGATAGTTTGTTTTCTAAGCCTGTGAGTGTCTTTCTCTTTGGAAATATGTTCATCTGTGTCAGTTATTAGATAATGCCATAAGTGACAATATAGGATATAGGTGTTTTGCCTTCCGACCTACTTCATGTTTTGTGATTATCTCCAGGCTCATGTACGGTGCCTCAAAGAGCAGTGCTTCAATGTTTTCCATGGCTAATATTCCATTGTGTGCATGGACCACTTCTTCTTGGTGCATTCCTCTGTTGATGGACATTTTCGTTGCTTCCAAGTGTTGCCTCTGGTAAGTATTGCTGGAGTGCAGGATTGCCAGCCTGTGATTTTTGATTTTCATTTTCTCAGGTGATAGACCCAGCAGTGGGTATGATTGATTGACTGGTATGGTAGCTCAACGTTTACCTTTTCAAGGCACCTCAATTGTGTTTTCATTAGTGGCTCTTACCATGTCCCCCTTAGAATCGAGGGTATGCATTTCTCCACAATCACGTCAGCATTTATTGTTTGCAGCATTTTTGTTGATGGCCATTCTGAGTGGTGTGAGCTGATAGGTTTTTGTAATTTGGGTTTACATGTCTGTAAAAATTCCTACAATTCATCATTTCTCCACGGCCTTTTCTTTTCTGTTAAAAGAAAAAAGCAAAAAAGGGTTAGTATAATATACCTCTTCCAATTTTCCTTTTGGGAGGTTGCACTCTAGAAATTTTTGGTCGATTTTCGACCTCAGCATTTTTTGGAGGGCCGGTGTCATTTACAGACCTGCAGTTGGTGAATATTTAGTGACCTTTTGCAGTGGGTTTAAAGCTGCTGTTGTGGGAAACGGCCACAAGGATGCAGCATTTCTCCATTCCCAAATCTGGGTACTAGGGCAGCAGAGCCGTTCTGGAAGTCGTTTGCCTAGGTTGTAAATTTGAATGGAATGTGCCAGGAAAACCCCCCATAAGTTTATGTCTCATTACTCCTAGTTCGTTGTTTTAATTTTTTCAGTTGGGGTAATGGTTAGAATGTTGCTTGTCCAAGGTGTACACACTCTGGTTCATCTCCATATTCTATATACCTATTTATGTAGAGATCCTCTTCCCGTGTAAATTATTACAGAGTGTTCCGTAAACCTTCCTTGCTATATGGTCGGTCTTTTTGATATATGTATATCATATGTATTTGTATACATATGGTAAGACTAATCTTCATTTATCCATTTCCCCCACCTTTCCTTTTAGATAAGCATAGTTTTTTTTTTTTAATAAGTCTGTGATTGACTTTCTCTGTGGAAATATGTTCATTTGTGTCTGTTATTAGATAACGCCTATAAGTGATATCATAGGATATAGGACTTTTACTTTCCGACTTACCTCATGTTCTGTGATTATCTCTAAGATCATCTATGGTGCCTCAAAGAGCACTGTTTCATTGTTTTCCATGGCTAGTTTTCATTGTGTACATGGACCACTTCTTCTTTATCCTTTCATCTGTTGATGGACATTTTGGTTGCTTCACTGTCTTGTCTATTGTGAATAAGGCTGCAGTGCAGCTTTTGCAGCCCGGGTCTTCTTCATTCTGGTCTTCTCAGGTGAGAGGCCCATTGGTGCACCTGCTGGATTGAATGATACCTCAATTTTTCCTTTTAAACGCAGCTCCTTTCTGTTCTCATTATTAGCGTTTAACCCTTTTACATCTCACCAGCAGCTAGAGGGTACACAGTTCTCTGAAACCTCTTCAGCATTTATTGTTTGTAGACTTTTTGCCAATGGTCAGTCGACTGGTGCGAGTTGAAAACCTTTTGTAGATTAGATTGCATGAGTCTAATACTTCCTGAGGCTGAGCTTTTATCCGTTTTCCTTTCTTTAAAAAGAGAGTGAGTAAAACTTACCTCTTCATAGTATCTTCTTGAAAATGTTGCCTGTTTTGAATTTTTTTTTTATCCTTTCCCTACCTCAGCACAATTTTGAGGGCAGGTGTCCTTTACAGCCCTGAGTCCTTGTGAATGGTAAGTGACCATTAGCTGTGGGTTAAAAGCTGCTCTTGCGGGAATCGGCCACAAGGCGGCAGCATTTCTCCTTTACCAAATCTGGTTACTAGGGCAACAGAGCCTTACTGGAAGTGGTGTTCTAGGTTGTAAATTAGAATGGAATGTGCGAGGAAAAAGCCCTTTAAGTTTATGTCTCATTACTTCTTGTTGGTATTTTTAACTTATTTTTTATTTTTTATCACAGCAAACTTGATTACAATGTTTTGTTTGTTCTTGGTGTGCAAGATGTGCTTCTTTCACACATATACATATATCAATTCTTCTTCGGATCCTTTTCCCATGTAGGTTATGACACAATGTTGAGTAGTCTTCTCTTGGTGTTGCGTAGGTCTTTGGTGATTATATATTTTACATGTATTTGCAACTCTCTGTTAACCTCAATATGGTAAGGTATCCAATCCTCACACCTTTCTATTTGGTGAACCATAGGTTTTTGTAATGAATCTATGATAGCGTTTCTCTGTGGAAATATCTTTGTTTGTATCATTTTTTAGGTAACCCCTATATGTGATATGATAGGATATGTGTCTTTCTCTTTCTCACTTACTCCAAATTGCGTGATTACTTCTAGACTCATCTATGGTGCTGCAAATGGCATTGTTTCATTTTTTCACTAGCTCATATTCCATCTGTACAGGTAGCAGTTCTTCTTTGTCCACCCATCTGTCGGTGGACCTTTTGGTTACTTCCATATCTTGGCTATTGTAATACTATGCAATGCAGATTTGCGTGGCTGTGTCCTTCCAATTCTGTCTTCTTAGTTTATAGGTCCAAGAATAGGTCTGCTGGATCATATGGTAGCTCAATGTTGACCTTTTAAAGGCACCTCTGTTCTGTTCTCCTTAGTGGCTCTTTCCAGGTTACGTCCCACTTAAAGTGGAGGGTATGTATTTCTTCCCAGCACCTTCAGCATTTATTCTTTGTAGTTTCTGCTGATGGTTATTCTGAGTGGTGTGAGCTGATACCTCTTTGTGGTTGAATTTGCATGTGTCTCATAATGCGTAGATATTGAGCTTTAAGACATGTGCTTTTTATTTTTCCAGCTGTGATTAGAGCTTATTTCTTCAAAGTGTTTTCTTAAAGTATGTGTCACCACTTGAAATATTTTGGCCATTATCTCCCGCAAGACATTTTGAGGGCAGGTTTCATTTACAGCCCTGCAGTACTTGTTCGTATGAAGTGACCATTAGCTCAGGCTTTAAACCTGCTTTTGCAGGTATCGGCCAAAGAGCGGCAGCCTTTCTACGTTCCCCTTGCTGGTACTAGGGAAACAGACCTACCGGCCGGTGGTGTTCTTCGGTTATAAATTAGAGTGCAATGTGCCCGGATAAACCCACAAATGTTGATGTCTCCTTGCTTTTGTTTGTTTTTAAATTGAGTTTATATTTATTATTAGAGTAATATTCCATTGTGTACGTGGACCACTTCTTCTTGGTGCATTCCTCGGTTGATGGACATTTTCATTGCTTCCAAGTGCTGGCTATGGTAAATCTTGCTGGCGTACAGGTGTGCCAGCCTGTGACTTTTGGATTCTCATTTTTGCAGGTGCTAGGCCAAGCAGTGGTTGTGATTGATTGACTGGTAGCTCAATGTTTCCCTTTCCAAAGCACCTACACTGTGTTTTCATTAGTGGCTCTTTACATGCCCCCCCTTACAACCGAGGGTACGCATTTCTCCACACTCCCTTCACCATTTGTTTTTTGCAGCATTTTTCCTAATGGCCATTCTGACTGCTGTGAGCTGATAGGTTTTTGTAATATGGGTATGCATGTCATTAAAATTTTTAAAATTCGTCATATTCCTATGCTTTTTTCTTTTCTCTTAAAAGAAAAAACCGTGAGTACAATATAGCTCTTGAAATTGTCTTCTTCGAAGGTTGCCCTCTTCTGAATTTTTTGGTCGATTTTTGACCCCAGAAATTTTCTGGAGGGCAGGTGCCATTTACAGAACTGCTAGTTGGTGAAAATTTAGTGACCTTTTGCAGTGGGTTCAAAGCTGCTGTTGTGGGAAACGGCCACAAGGAGGTAGCACTTCTCCATTCCCCAATCTGGGTACTAGGGCAGCAGAGCCTTTCTGGAAGTCATTGTCCTAGGTTGCAAATTAGAATGGAATTTGCCAGGAGAAATACCCATAAGTTTATGTCTCATTACTTCTTCTTGGTTTTTAAATTTTTTTTTAATCTGGGTAAAGTTTAGAATATTGTTTGTCCTAGGTGTACACAATCTGGTTCATTTGTACATTATGTCTGTCTATTAATGTACAGATCCTCTTCCCATGTAAAATATTACAGTGTTCCGTCGACCTCCCTTGCTATATGTTCGGTCTCTTTGATACATGTATATAATATGTATGTGTATATGTATAGTAACACTAATCTTCATTTCTCAATTTCCCCCCTCCTTTCCTTTCAGATGAGGATAGTTTGTTTTCTAAGCCTGTGAGTGTCTTTCTCTTTGGAAATATGTTCATCTGTGTCAGTTATTAGATAATGCCATAAGTGACAATATAGGATATAGGTGTTTTGCCTTCCGACCTACTTCATGTTTTGTGATTATCTCCAGGCTCATGTACGGTGCCTCAAAGAGCAGTGCTTCAATGTTTTCCATGGCTAATATTCCATTGTGTGCATGGACCACTTCTTCTTGGTGCATTCCTCTGTTGATGGACATTTTCGTTGCTTCCAAGTGTTGCCTCTGGTAAGTATTGCTGGAGTGCAGGATTGCCAGCCTGTGATTTTTGATTTTCATTTTCTCAGGTGATAGACCCAGCAGTGGGTATGATTGATTGACTGGTATGGTAGCTCAACGTTTACCTTTTCAAGGCACCTCAATTGTGTTTTCATTAGTGGCTCTTACCATGTCCCCCTTAGAATCGAGGGTATGCATTTCTCCACAATCACGTCAGCATTTATTGTTTGCAGCATTTTTGTTGATGGCCATTCTGACTGGTGTGAGCTGATAGGTTTTTGTAATTTGGGTTTACATGTCTGTAAAAATTCCTACAATTCATCATTTCTCCACGGCCTTTTCTTTTCTGTTAAAAGAAAAAAGCAAAAAAGGGTTAGTATAATATACCTCTTCCAATTTTCCTTTTGGGAGGTTGCACTCTAGAAATTTTTGGTCGATTTTCGACCTCAGCATTTTTTGGAGGGCCGGTGTCATTTACAGACCTGCAGTTGGTGAATATTTAGTGACCTTTTGCAGTGGATTTAAAGCTGCTGTTGTGGGAAACGGCCACAAGGATGCAGCATTTCTCCATTCCCAAATCTGGGTACTAGGGCAGCAGAGCCGTTCTGGAAGTCGTTTGCCTAGGTTGTAAATTTGAATGGAATGTGCCAGGAAAACCCCCCATAAGTTTATGTCTCATTACTGCTAGTTCGTTGTTTTAATTTTTTCAGTTGCGGTAATGGTTAGAATGTTGCTTGTCCAAGGTGTACACACTCTGGTTCATCTCCATATTCTATATACCTATTTATGTAGAGATCCTCTCCCCGTGTAAATTATTACAGAGTGTTCCGTAAACCTTCCTTGCTATATGGTCGGTCTTTTTGATATATGTATATCATATGTATTTGTATACATATGCTAAGACTAATCTTCATTTATCCATTTCCCCCACCTTTCCTTTTAGATAAGCATAGTTTTTTTTTTTAATAAGTCTGTGATTGACTTTCTCTGTGGAAATATGTTCATTTGTGTCAGTTATTAGATAACGCCTATAAGTGATATCATAGGATATAGGACTTTTACTTTCCGACTTACCTCATGTTCTGTGATTATCTCTAAGATCATCTATGGTGCCTCAAAGAGCACTGTTTCATTGTTTTCCATGGCTAGTTTTCATTGTGTACATGGACCACTTCTTCTTTATCCTTTCATCTGTTGATGGACATTTTGGTTGCTTCACTGTCTTGTCTATTGTGAATAAGGCTGCAGTGCAGCTTTTGCAGCCCGGGTCTTCTTCATTCTGGTCTTCTCAGGTGAGAGGCCCATTGGTGCACCTGCTGGATTGAATGATACCTCAATTTTTCCTTTTAAACGCAGCTCCTTTCTGTTCTCATTATTAGCGTTTAACCCTTTTACATCTCACCAGCAGCTAGAGGGTACACAGTTCTCTGAAACCTCTTCAGCATTTATTGTTTGTAGACTTTTTGCCAATGGTCAGTCGACTGGTGCGAGTTGAAAACCTTTTGTAGATTAGATTGCATGAGTCTAATACTTCCTGAGGCTGAGCTTTTATCCGTTTTCCTTTCTTTAAAAAGAGAGTGAGTAAAACTTACCTCTTCATAGTATCTTCTTGAAAATGTTGCCTGTTTTGAATTTTTTTTTATCCTTTCCCTACCTCAGCACAATTTTGAGGGCAGGTGTCCTTTACAGCCCTGAGTCCTTGTGAATGGTAAGTGACCATTAGCTGTGGGTTAAAAGCTGCTCTTGCGGGAATCGGCCACAAGGCGGCAGCATTTCTCCTTTACCAAATCTGGTTACTAGGGCAACAGAGCCTTACTGGAAGTGGTGTTCTAGGTTGTAAATTAGAATGGAATGTGCGAGGAAAAAGCCCTTTAAGTTTATGTCTCATTACTTCTTGTTGGTATTTTTAACTTAATTGTTATTTTTTATCACAGCAAACTTGATTACAATGTTTTGTTTGTTCTCGGTGTGCAAGATGTGGTTCTTTCACACATATACATATATCTATTCTTCTTCGGATCCTTTTCCCATGTAGGTTATGACACAATGTTGAGTAGTCTTCTCTTGGTATTGCGTAGGTCTTTGGTGATTATATATTTCACATGTGTTTGTATCTCTCTGTTAACCTCAATATGGTAAGGTATCCAATCCTCACACCTTTCTATTTGGTGAACCATAAGTTTTTTTAATGAATCTATGATAGTGTTTCTCTGTGGAAATATCTTTGTTTGTATCATTTTTTAGGTAACCCCTATATGTGATATGATAGGATATGTGTCTTTCTCTTTCTCACTTGCTCCAAATTGCGTGATTACTTCTAGACTCATCTATGGTGCTGCAAATGGCATTGTTTCATTTTTTCACTAGCTCATATTCCATCTGTACAGGTAGCAGTTCTTCTTTGTCCACCCATCTGTCGGTGGACCTTTTGGTTACTTCCATATCTTGGCTATTGTAATACTATGCAATGCAGATTTGCGTGCCTGTGTCCTTCCAAGTCTGTCTTCTTAGTTTAGAGGTCCAGGAATAGGTCCGCTGGATCATATGGTAGCTCAATGTTGACCTTTTAAAGGCACCTCTGTTCTGTTCTCCTTAGTGGCTCTTTCCAGGTTACGTCCCACTTAAAGTGGAGGGTATGTATTTCTTCCCAGCACCTTCAGCATTTATTCTTTGTAGTTTCTGCTGATGGTTATTCTGAGTGGTGTGAGCTGATACCTCTTTGTGGTTGAATTTGCATGTGTCTCATAATGCGTAGAAATTGAGCTTTAAGACATGTGCTTTTTATTTTTCCAGCTGTGATTAGAGCTTATTTCTTCAAAGTGTTTTCTTAAAGTATGTGTCACCACTTGCAATATTTTGACCATTATCTCCCTCAAGACATTTTGAGGGCAGGTTTCATTTACAGCCCTGCAGTACTTGTTCGTATGAAGTGACCATTAGCTCAGGCTTTAAACCTGCTTTTGCAGGTATCGGCCAAAGAGCGGCAGCCTTTCTACGTTCCCCTTGCTGGTACTAGGGAAACAGACCTACCGGCCGGTGGTGTTCTTCGGTTATAAATTAGAGTGCAATGTGCCCGGATAAACCCACAAATGTTGATGTCTCCTTGCTTTTGTTTGTTTTTAAATTGAGTTTATATTTATTATTAGAGTAATATTCCATTGTGTACGTGGACCACTCCTTCTTGGTGCATTCCTCGGTTGATGGACATTTTCATTGCTTCCAAGTGCTGGCTATGGTAAATCTTGCTGGCGTACAGGTGTGCCAGCCTGTGACTTTTGGATTCTCATTTTTTCAGGTGCTAGGCCAAGCAGTGGTTGTGATTGATTGACTGGTAGCTCAATGTTTCCCTTTCCAAAGCACCTACACTGTGTTTTCATTAGTGGCTCTTTACATGCCCCCCCTTACAACCGAGGGTACGCATTTCTCCACACTCCCTTCACCATTTGTTTTTTGCAGCATTTTTCCTAATGGCTATTCTGACTGCTGTGAGCTGATAGGTTTTTGTAATATGGGTATGCATGTCATTAAAATTTTTAAAATTCGTCATATTCCTATGCTTTTTTCTTTTCTCTTAAAAGAAAAAACCGTGAGTACAATATAGCTCTTGAAATTGTCTTCTTCGAAGGTTGCCCTCTTCTGAATTTTTTGGTCGATTTTTGACCCCAGAAATTTTCTGGAGGGCAGGTGCCATTTACAGAACTGCTAGTTGGTGAAAATTTAGTGACCTTTTGCAGTGGGTTCAAAGCTGCTGTTGTGGGAAACGGCCACAAGGAGGTAGCACTTCTCCATTCCCCAATCTGGGTACTAGGGCAGCAGAGCCTTTCTGGAAGTCATTGTCCTAGGTTGCAAATTAGAATGGAATTTGCCAGGAGAAATCCCCATAAGTTTATGTCTCATTACTTCTTCTTGGTTTTTAAATTTTTTTTTAATCTGGGTAAAGTTTAGAATATTGTTTGTCGTAGGTGTACACAATCTGGTTCATTTGTACATTATGTCTGTCTATTAATGTACAGATCCTCTTCCCATGTAAAATATTACAGTGTTCCGTCGACCTCCCTTGCTATATGTTCGGTCTCTTTGATACATGTATATAATATGTATGTGTATATGTATAGTAACACTAATCTTCATTTCTCAATTTCCCCCCTCCTTTCCTTTCAGATGAGGATAGTTTGTTTTCTAAGCCTGTGAGTGTCTTTCTCTTTGGAAATATGTTCATCTGTGTCAGTTATTAGATAATGCCATAAGTGACAATATAGGATATAGGTGTTTTGCCTTCCGACCTACTTCATGTTTTGTGATTATCTCCAGGCTCATGTACGGTGCCTCAAAGAGCAGTGCTTCAATGTTTTCCATGGCTAATATTCCATTGTGTGCATGGACCACTTCTTCTTGGTGCATTCCTCTGTTGATGGACATTTTCGTTGCTTCCAAGTGTTGCCTCTGGTAAGTATTGCTGGAGTGCAGGATTGCCAGCCTGTGATTTTTGATTTTCATTTTCTCAGGTGATAGACCCAGCAGTGGGTATGATTGATTGACTGGTATGGTAGCTCAACGTTTACCTTTTCAAGGCACCTCAATTGTGTTTTCATTAGTGGCTCTTACCATGTCCCCCTTAGAATCGAGGGTATGCATTTCTCCACAATCACGTCAGCATTTATTGTTTGCAGCATTTTTGTTGATGGCCATTCTGAGTGGTGTGAGCTGATAGGTTTTTGTAATTTGGGTTTACATGTCTGTAAAAATTCCTACAATTCATCATTTCTCCACGGCCTTTTCTTTTCTGTTAAAAGAAAAAAGCAAAAAAGGGTTAGTATAATATACCTCTTCCAATTTTCCTTTTGGGAGGTTGCACTCTAGAAATTTTTGGTCGATTTTCGACCTCAGCATTTTTTGGAGGGCCGGTGTCATTTACAGACCTGCAGTTGGTGAATATTTAGTGACCTTTTGCAGTGGGTTTAAAGCTGCTGTTGTGGGAAACGGCCACAAGGATGCAGCATTTCTCCATTCCCAAATCTGGGTACTAGGGCAGCAGAGCCGTTCTGGAAGTCGTTTGCCTAGGTTGTAAATTTGAATGGAATGTGCCAGGAAAACCCCCCATAAGTTTATGTCTCATTACTCCTAGTTCGTTGTTTTAATTTTTTCAGTTGGGGTAATGGTTAGAATGTTGCTTGTCCAAGGTGTACACACTCTGGTTCATCTCCATATTCTATATACCTATTTATGTAGAGATCCTCTTCCCGTGTAAATTATTACAGAGTGTTCCGTAAACCTTCCTTGCTATATGGTCGGTCTTTTTGATATATGTATATCATATGTATTTGTATACATATGGTAAGACTAATCTTCATTTATCCATTTCCCCCACCTTTCCTTTTAGATAAGCATAGTTTTTTTTTTTTTTAATAATTCTGTGATTGACTTTCTCTGTGGAAATATGTTCATTTGTGTCTGTTATTAGATAACGCCTATAAGTGATATCATAGGATATAGGACTTTTACTTTCCGACTTACCTCATGTTCTGTGATTATCTCTAAGATCATCTATGGTGCCTCAAAGAGCACTGTTTCATTGTTTTCCATGGCTAGTTTTCATTGTGTACATGGACCACTTCTTCTTTATCCTTTCATCTGTTGATGGACATTTTGGTTGCTTCACTGTCTTGTCTATTGTGAATAAGGCTGCAGTGCAGCTTTTGCAGCCCGGGTCTTCTTCATTCTGGTCTTCTCAGGTGAGAGGCCCATTGGTGCACCTGCTGGATTGAATGATACCTCAATTTTTCCTTTTAAACGCAGGTCCTTTCTGTTCTCATTATTAGCGTTTAACCCTTTTACATCTCACCAGCAGCTAGAGGGTACACAGTTCTCTGAAACCTCTTCAGCATTTATTGTCTGTAGACTTTTTGCCAATGGTCAGTCGACTGGTGCGAGTTGAAAACCTTTTGTAGATTAGATTGCATGAGTCTAATACTTCCTGAGGCTGAGCTTTTATCCGTTTTCCTTTCTTTAAAAAGAGAGTGAGTAAAACTTACCTCTTCATAGTATCTTCTTGAAAATGTTGCCTGTTTTGAATTTTTTTTTATCCTTTCCCTACCTCAGCACAATTTTGAGGGCAGGTGTCCTTTACAGCCCTGAGTCCTTGTGAATGGTAAGTGACCATTAGCTGTGGGTTAAAAGCTGCTCTTGCGGGAATCGGCCACAAGGCGGCAGCATTTCTCCTTTACCAAATCTGGTTACTAGGGCAACAGAGCCTTACTGGAAGTGGTGTTCTAGGTTGTAAATTAGAATGGAATGTGCGAGGAAAAAGCCCTTTAAGTTTATGTCTCATTACTTCTTGTTGGTATTTTTAACTTAATTGTTATTTTTTATCACAGCAAACTTGATTACAATGTTTTGTTTGTTCTCGGTGTGCAAGATGTGGTTCTTTCACACATATACATATATCTATTCTTCTTCGGATCCTTTTCCCATGTAGGTTATGACACAATGTTGAGTAGTCTTCTCTTGGTATTGCGTAGGTCTTTGGTGATTATATATTTCACATGTGTTTGTATCTCTCTGTTAACCTCAATATGGTAAGGTATCCAATCCTCACACCTTTCTATTTGGTGAACCATAAGTTTTTTTAATGAATCTATGATAGTGTTTCTCTGTGGAAATATCTTTGTTTGTATCATTTTTTAGGTAACCCCTATATGTGATATGATAGGATATGTGTCTTTCTCTTTCTCACTTGCTCCAAATTGCGTGATTACTTCTAGACTCATCTATGGTGCTGCAAATGGCATTGTTTCATTTTTTCACTAGCTCATATTCCATCTGTACAGGTAGCAGTTCTTCTTTGTCCACCCATCTGTCGGTGGACCTTTTGGTTACTTCCATATCTTGGCTATTGTAATACTATGCAATGCAGATTTGCGTGCCTGTGTCCTTCCAATTCTGTCTTCTTAGTTTAGAGGTCCAGGAATAGGTCCGCTGGATCATATGGTAGCTCAATGTTGACCTTTTAAAGGCACCTCTGTTCTGTTCTCCTTAGTGGCTCTTTCCAGGTTACGTCCCACTTAAAGTGGAGGGTATGTATTTCTTCCCAGCACCTTCAGCATTTATTCTTTGTAGTTTCTGCTGATGGTTATTCTGAGTGGTGTGAGCTGATACCTCTTTGTGGTTGAATTTGCATGTGTCTCATAATGCGTAGACATTGAGCTTTAAGACATGTGCTTTTTATTTTTCCAGCTGTGATTAGAGCTTATTTCTTCAAAGTGTTTTCTTAAAGTATGTGTCACCACTTGCAATATTTTGGCCATTATCTCCCTCAAGACATTTTGAGGGCAGGTTTCATTTACAGCCCTGCAGTACTTGTTCGTATGAAGTGACCATTAGCTCAGGCTTTAAACCTGCTTTTGCAGGTATCGGCCAAAGAGCGGCAGCCTTTCTACGTTCCCCTTGCTGGTACTAGGGAAACAGACCTACCGGCCGGTGGTGTTTTTCGGTTATAAATTAGAGTGCAATGTGCCCGGATAAACCCACAAATGTTGATGTCTCCTTGCTTTTGTTTGTTTTTAAATTGAGTTTATATTTATTATTAGAGTAATATTCCATTGTGTACGTGGACCACTCCTTCTTGGTGCATTCCTCGGTTGATGGACATTTTCATTGCTTCCAAGTGCTGGCTATGGTAAATCTTGCTGGCGTACAGGTGTGCCAGCCTGTGACTTTTGGATTCTCATTTTTTCAGGTGCTAGGCCAAGCAGTGGTTGTGATTGATTGACTGGTAGCTCAATGTTTCCCTTTCCAAAGCACCTACACTGTGTTTTCATTAGTGGCTCTTTACATGCCCCCCCTTACAACCGAGGGTACGCATTTCTCCACACTCCCTTCACCATTTGTTTTTTGCAGCATTTTTCCTAATGGCTATTCTGACTGCTGTGAGCTGATAGGTTTTTGTAATATGGGTATGCATGTCATTAAAATTTTTAAAATTCGTCATATTCCTATGCTTTTTTCTTTTCTCTTAAAAGAAAAAACCGTGAGTACAATATAGCTCTTGAAATTGTCTTCTTCGAAGGTTGCCCTCTTCTGAATTTTTTGGTCGATTTTTGACCCCAGAAATTTTCTGGAGGGCAGGTGCCATTTACAGAACTGCTAGTTGGTGAAAATTTAGTGACCTTTTGCAGTGGGTTCAAAGCTGCTGTTGTGGGAAACGGCCACAAGGAGGTAGCACTTCTCCATTCCCCAATCTGGGTACTAGGGCAGCAGAGCCTTTCTGGAAGTCATTGTCCTAGGTTGCAAATTAGAATGGAATTTGCCAGGAGAAATCCCCATAAGTTTATGTCTCATTACTTCTTCTTGGTTTTTAAATTTTTTTTTAATCTGGGTAAAGTTTAGAATATTGTTTGTCCTAGGTGTACACAATCTGGTTCATTTGTACATTATGTCTGTCTATTAATGTACAGATCCTCTTCCCATGTAAAATATTACAGTGTTCCGTCGACCTCCCTTGCTATATGTTCGGTCTCTTTGATACATGTATATAATATGTATGTGTATATGTATAGTAACACTAATCTTCATTTCTCAATTTCCCCCCTCCTTTCCTTTCAGATGAGGATAGTTTGTTTTCTAAGCCTGTGAGTGTCTTTCTCTTTGGAAATATGTTCATCTGTGTCAGTTATTAGATAATGCCATAAGTGACAATATAGGATATAGGTGTTTTGCCTTCCGACCTACTTCATGTTTTGTGATTATCTCCAGGCTCATGTACGGTGCCTCAAAGAGCAGTGCTTCAATGTTTTCCATGGCTAATATTCCATTGTGTGCATGGACCACTTCTTCTTGGTGCATTCCTCTGTTGATGGACATTTTCGTTGCTTCCAAGTGTTGCCTCTGGTAAGTATTGCTGGAGTGCAGGATTGCCAGCCTGTGATTTTTGATTTTCATTTTCTCAGGTGATAGACCCAGCAGTGGGTATGATTGATTGACTGGTATGGTAGCTCAACGTTTACCTTTTCAAGGCACCTCAATTGTGTTTTCATTAGTGGCTCTTACCATGTCCCCCTTAGAATCGAGGGTATGCATTTCTCCACAATCACGTCAGCATTTATTGTTTGCAGCATTTTTGTTGATGGCCATTCTGACTGGTGTGAGCTGATAGGTTTTTGTAATTTGGGTTTACATGTCTGTAAAAATTCCTACAAATCATCATTTCTCCACGGCCTTTTCTTTTCTGTTAAAAGAAAAAAGCAAAAAAGGGTTAGTATAATATACCTCTTCCAATTTTCCTTTTGGGAGGTTGCACTCTAGAAATTTTTGGTCGATTTTCGACCTCAGCATTTTTTGGAGGGCCGGTGTCATTTACAGACCTGCAGTTGGTGAATATTTAGTGACCTTTTGCAGTGGGTTTAAAGCTGCTGTTGTGGGAAACGGCCACAAGGATGCAGCATTTCTCCATTCCCAAATCTGGGTACTAGGGCAGCAGAGCCGTTCTGGAAGTCGTTTGCCTAGGTTGTAAATTTGAATGGAATGTGCCAGGAAAACCCCCCATAAGTTTATGTCTCATTACTCCTAGTTCGTTGTTTTAATTTTTTCAGTTGGGGTAATGGTTAGAATGTTGCTTGTCCAAGGTGTACACACTCTGGTTCATCTCCATATTCTATATACCTATTTATGTAGAGATCCTCTTCCCGTGTAAATTATTACAGAGTGTTCCGTAAACCTTCCTTGCTATATGGTCGGTCTTTTTGATATATGTATATCATATGTATTTGTATACATATGGTAAGACTAATCTTCATTTATCCATTTCCCCCACCTTTCCTTTTAGATAAGCATAGTTTTTTTTTTTTTTTAATAAGTCTGTGATTGACTTTCTCTGTGGAAATATGTTCATTTGTGTCTGTTATTAGATAACGCCTATAAGTGATATCATAGGATATAGGACTTTTACTTTCCGACTTACCTCATGTTCTGTGATTATCTCTAAGATCATCTATGGTGCCTCAAAGAGCACTGTTTCATTGTTTTCCATGGCTAGTTTTCATTGTGTACATGGACCACTTCTTCTTTATCCTTTCATCTGTTGATGGACATTTTGGTTGCTTCACTGTCTTGTCTATTGTGAATAAGGCTGCAGTGCAGCTTTTGCAGCCCGGGTCTTCTTCATTCTGGTCTTCTCAGGTGAGAGGCCCATTGGTGCACCTGCTGGATTGAATGATACCTCAATTTTCCCTTTTAAACGCAGCTCCTTTCTGTTCTCATTATTAGCGTTTAACCCTTTTACATCTCACCAGCAGCTAGAGGGTACACAGTTCTCTGAAACCTCTTCAGCATTTATTGTTTGTAGACTTTTTGCCAATGGTCAGTCGACTGGTGCGAGTTGAAAACCTTTTGTAGATTAGATTGCATGAGTCTAATACTTCCTGAGGCTGAGCTTTTATCCGTTTTCCTTTCTTTAAAAAGAGAGTGAGTAAAACTTACCTCTTCATAGTATCTTCTTGAAAATGTTGCCTGTTTTGAATTTTTTTTTATCCTTTCCCTACCTCAGCACAATTTTGAGGGCAGGTGTCCTTTACAGCCCTGAGTCCTTGTGAATGGTAAGTGACCATTAGCTGTGGGTTAAAAGCTGCTCTTGCGGGAATCGGCCACAAGGCGGCAGCATTTCTCCTTTACCAAATCTGGTTACTAGGGCAACAGAGCCTTACTGGAAGTGGTGTTCTAGGTTGTAAATTAGAATGGAATGTGCGAGGAAAAAGCCCTTTAAGTTTATGTCTCATTACTTCTTGTTGGTATTTTTAACTTATTTTTTATTTTTTATCACAGCAAACTTGATTACAATGTTTTGTTTGTTCTTGGTGTGCAAGATGTGCTTCTTTCACACATATACATATATCTATTCTTCTTCGGATCCTTTTCCCATGTAGGTTATGACACAATGTTGAGTAATCTTCTCTTGGTGTTCCGTAGGTCTTTGGTGATTATATATTTTACATGTATTTGCAACTCTCTGTTAACCTCAATATGGTAAGGTATCCAATCCTCACACCTTTCTATTTGGTGAACCATAGGTTTTTGTAATGAATCTATGATAGTGTTTCTCTGTGGAAATATCTTTGTTTGTATCATTTTTTAGGTAACCCCTATATGTGATATGATAGGATATGTGTCTTTCTCTTTCTCACTTACTCCAAATTGCGTGATTACTTCTAGACTCATCTATGGTGCTGCAAATGGCATTGTTTCATTTTTTCACTAGCTCATATTCCATCTGTACAGGTAGCAGTTCTTCTTTGTCCACCCATCTGTCGGTGGACCTTTTGGTTACTTCCATATCTTGGCTATTGTAATACTATGCAATGCAGATTTGCGTGGCTGTGTCCTTCCAATTCTGTCTTCTTAGTTTATAGGTCCAAGAATAGGTCTGCTGGATCATATGGTAGCTCAATGTTGACCTTTTAAAGGCACCTCTGTTCTGTTCTCCTTAGTGGCTCTTTCCAGGTTACGTCCCACTTAAAGTGGAGGGTATGTATTTCTTCCCAGCACCTTCAGCATTTATTCTTTGTAGTTTCTGCTGATGGTTATTCTGAGTGGTGTGAGCTGATACCTCTTTGTGGTTGAATTTGCATGTGTCTCATAATGCGTAGATATTGAGCTTTAAGACATGTCCTTTTTATTTTTCCAGCTGTGATTAGAGCTTATTTCTTCAAAGTGTTTTCTTAAAGTATGTGTCACCACTTGAAATATTTTGGCCATTATCTCCCGCAAGACATTTTGAGGGCAGGTTTCATTTACAGCCCTGCAGTACTTGTTCGTATGAAGTGACCATTAGCTCAGGCTTTAAACCTGCTTTTGCAGGTATCGGCCAAAGAGCGGCAGCCTTTCTACGTTCCCCTTGCTGGTACTAGGGAAACAGACCTACCGGCCGGTGGTGTTCTTCGGTTATAAATTAGAGTGCAATGTGCCCGGATAAACCCACAAATGTTGATGTCTCCTTGCTTTTGTTTGTTTTTAAATTGAGTTTATATTTATTATTAGAGTAATATTCCATTGTGTACGTGGACCACTTCTTCTTGGTGCATTCCTCGGTTGATGGACATTTTCATTGCTTCCAAGTGCTGGCTATGGTAAATCTTGCTGGCGTACAGGTGTGCCAGCCTGTGACTTTTGGATTCTCATTTTTGCAGGTGCTAGGCCAAGCAGTGGTTGTGATTGATTGACTGGTAGCTCAATGTTTCCCTTTCCAAAGCACCTACACTGTGTTTTCATTAGTGGCTCTTTACATGCCCCCCCTTACAACCGAGGGTACGCATTTCTCCACACTCCCTTCACCATTTGTTTTTTGCAGCATTTTTCCTAATGGCCATTCTGACTGCTGTGAGCTGATAGGTTTTTGTAATATGGGTATGCATGTCATTAAAATTTTTAAAATTCGTCATATTCCTATGCTTTTTTCTTTTCTCTTAAAAGAAAAAACCGTGAGTACAATATAGCTCTTGAAATTGTCTTCTTCGAAGGTTGCCCTCTTCTGAATTTTTTGGTCGATTTTTGACCCCAGAAATTTTCTGGAGGGCAGGTGCCATTTACAGAACTGCAAGTTGGTGAAAATTTAGTGACCTTTTGCAGTGGGTTCAAAGCTGCTGTTGTGGGAAACGGCCACAAGGAGGTAGCACTTCTCCATTCCCCAATCTGGGTACTAGGGCAGCAGAGCCTTTCTGGAAGTCATTGTCCTAGGTTGCAAATTAGAATGGAATTTGCCAGGAGAAATCCCCATAAGTTTATGTCTCATTACTTCTTCTTGGTTTTTAAAATTTTTTTAATCTGGGTAAAGTTTAGAATATTGTTTGTCCTAGGTGTACACAATCTGGTTCATTTGTACATTATGTCTGTCTATTAATGTACAGATCCTCTTCCCATGTAAAATATTACAGTGTTCCGTCGACCTCCCTTGCTATATGTTCGGTCTCTTTGATACATGTATATAATATGTATGTGTATATGTATAGTAACACTAATCTTCATTTCTCAATTTCCCCCCTCCTTTCCTTTCAGATGAGCATAGTTTGTTTTCTAAGCCTGTGAGTGTCTTTCTCTTTGGAAATATGTTCATCTGTGTCAGTTATTAGATAATGCCATAAGTGACAATATAGGATATAGGTGTTTTGCCTTCCGACCTACTTCATGTTTTGTGATTATCTCCAGGCTCATGTACGGTGCCTCAAAGAGCAGTGCTTCAATGTTTTCCATGGCTAATATTCCATTGTGTGCATGGACCACTTCTTCTTGGTGCATTCCTCTGTTGATGGACATTTTCGTTGCTTCCAAGTGTTGCCTCTGGTAAGTATTGCTGGAGTGCAGGATTGCCAGCCTGTGATTTTTGATTTTCATTTTCTCAGGTGATAGACCCAGCAGTGGGTATGATTGATTGACTGGTATGGTAGCTCAACGTTTACCTTTTCAAGGCACCTCAATTGTGTTTTCATTAGTGGCTCTTACCATGTCCCCCTTAGAATCGAGGGTATGCATTTCTCCACAATCACGTCAGCATTTATTGTTTGCAGCATTTTTGTTGATGGCCATTCTGAGTGGTGTGAGCTGATAGGTTTTTGTAATTTGGGTTTACATGTCTGTAAAAATTCCTACAATTCATCATTTCTCCACGGCCTTTTCTTTTCTGTTAAAAGAAAAAAGCAAAAAAGGGTTAGTATAATAGACCTCTTCCAATTTTCCTTTTGGGAGGTTGCACTCTAGAAATTTTTGGTCGATTTTCGACCTCAGCATTTTTTGGAGGGCCGGTGTCATTTACAGACCTGCAGTTGTGAATATTTAGTGACCTTTTGCAGTGGGTTTAAAGCTGCTGTTGTGGGAAACGGCCACAAGGATGCAGCATTTCTCCATTCCCAAATCTGGGTACTAGGGCAGCAGAGCCGTTCTGGAAGTCGTTTGCCTAGGTTGTAAATTTGAATGGAATGTGCCAGGAAAACCCCCCATAAGTTTATGTCTCATTACTCCTAGTTCGTTGTTTTAATTTTTTCAGTTGGGGTAATGGTTAGAATGTTGCTTGTCCAAGGTGTACACACTCTGGTTCATCTCCATATTCTATATACCTATTTATGTAGAGATCCTCTCCCCGTGTAAATTATTACAGAGTGTTCCGTCAACCTTCCTTGCTATATGGTCGGTCTTTTTGATATATGTATATCATATGTATTTGTATACATATGCTAAGACTAATCTTCATTTATCCATTTCCCCCACCTTTCCTTTTAGATAAGCATAGTTTTTTTTTTAATAAGTCTGTGATTGACTTTCTCTGTGGAAATATGTTCATTTGTGTCAGTTTTTAGATAACGCCTATAAGTGATATCATAGGATATAGGACTTTTACTTTCCGACTTACCTCATGTTCTGTGATTATCTCTAAGATCATCTATGGTGCCTCAAAGAGCACTGTTTCATTGTTTTCCATGGCTAGTTTTCATTGTGTACATGGAGCACTTCTTCTTTATCCTTTCATCTGTTGATGGACATTTTGGTTGCTTCACTGTCTTGTCTATTGTGAATAAGGCTGCAGTGCAGCTTTTGCAGCCCGGGTCTTCTTCATTCTGGTCTTCTCAGGTGAGAGGCCCATTGGTGCACCTGCTGGATTGAATGATACCTCAATTTTTCCTTTTAAACGCAGCTCCTTTCTGTTCTCAATATTAGCGTTTAACCCTTTTACATCTCACCAGCAGCTAGAGGGTACACAGTTCTCTGAAACCTCTTCAGCATTTATTGTTTGTAGACTTTTTGCCAATGGTCAGTCGACTGGTGCGAGTTGAAAACCTTTTGTAGATTAGATTGCATGAGTCTAATACTTCCTGAGGCTGAGCTTTTATCCGTTTTCCTTTCTTTAAAAAGAGAGTGAGTAAAACTTACCTCTTCATAGTATCTTCTTGAAAATGTTGCCTGTTTTGAATTTTTTTTTATCCATTCCCTACCTCAGCACAATTTTGAGGGCAGGTGTCCTTTACAGCCCTGAGTCCTTGTGAATGGTAAGTGACCATTAGCTGTGGGTTAAAAGCTGCTCTTGCGGGAATCGGCCACAAGGCGGCAGCATTTCTCCTTTACCAAATCTGGTTACTAGGGCAACAGAGCCTTACTGGAAGTGGTGTTCTAGGTTGTAAATTAGAATGGAATGTGCGAGGAAAAAGCCCTTTAAGTTTATGTCTCATTACTTCTTGTTGGTATTTTTAACTTAATTGTTATTTTTTATCACAGCAAACTTGATTACAATGTTTTGTTTGTTCTCGGTGTGCAAGATGTGGTTCTTTCACACATATACATATATCTATTCTTCTTCGGATCCTTTTCCCATGTAGGTTATGACACAATGTTGAGTAGTCTTCTCTTGGTATTGCGTAGGTCTTTGGTGATTATATATTTCACATGTGTTTGTATCTCTCTGTTAACCTCAATATGGTAAGGTATCCAATCCTCACACCTTTCTATTTGGTGAACCACAAGTTTTTTTAATGAATCTATGATAGTGTTTCTCTGTGGAAATATCTTTGTTTGTATCATTTTTTAGGTAACCCCTATATGTGATATGATAGGATATGTGTCTTTCTCTTTCTCACTTGCTCCAAATTGCGTGATTACTTCTAGACTCATCTATGGTGCTGCAAATGGCATTGTTTCATTTTTTCACTAGCTCATATTCCATCTGTACAGGTAGCAGTTCTTCTTTGTCCACCCATCTGTCGGTGGACCTTTTGGTTACTTCCATATCTTGGCTATTGTAATACTATGCAATGCAGATTTGCGTGCCTGTGTCCTTCCAATTCTGTCTTCTTAGTTTAGAGGTCCAGGAATAGGTCCGCTGGATCATATGGTAGCTCAATGTTGACCTTTTAAAGGCACCTCTGTCCTGTTCTCCTTAGTGGCTCTTTCCAGGTTACGTCCCCCTTAAAGTGGAGGGTATGTATTTCTTCCCAGCACCTTCAGCATTTATTCTTTGTAGTTTCTGCTGATGGTTATTCTGAGTGGTGTGAGCTGATACCTCTTTGTGGTTGAATTTGCATGTGTCTCATAATGCGTAGAAATTGAGCTTTAAGACATGTGCTTTTTATTTTTCCAGCTGTGATTAGAGCTTATTTCTTCAAAGTGTTTTCTTAAAGTATGTGTCACCACTTGCAATATTTTGGCCATTATCTCCCTCAAGACATTTTGAGGGCAGGTTTCATTTACAGCCCTGCAGTACTTGTTCGTATGAAGTGACCATTAGCTCAGGCTTTAAACCTGCTTTTGCAGGTATCGGCCAAAGAGCAGCAGCCTTTCTACGTTCCCCTTGCTGGTACTAGGGAAACAGACCTACCGGCCGGTGGTGTTCTTCGGTTATAAATTAGAGTGCAATGTGCCCGGATAAACCCACAAATGTTGATGTCTCCTTGCTTTTGTTTGTTTTTAAATTGAGTTTATATTTATTATTAGAGTAATATTCCATTGTGTACGTGGACCACTTCTTCTTGGTGCATTCCTCGGTTGATGGACATTTTCATTGCTTCCAAGTGCTGGCTATGGTAAATCTTGCTGGCGTACAGGTGTGCCAGCCTGTGACTTTTGGATTCTCTTTTTTGCAGGTGCTAGGCCAAGCAGTGGTTGTGATTGATTGACTGGTAGCTCAATGTTTCCCTTTCCAAAGCACCTACACTGTGTTTTCATTAGTGGCTCTTTACATGCCCCCCCTTACAACCGAGGGTACGCATTTCTCCACACTCCCTTCACCATTTGTTTTTTGCAGCATTTTTCCTAATGGCCATTCTGACTGCTGTGAGCTGATAGGTTTTTGTAATATGGGTATGCATGTCATTAAAATTTTTAAAATTCGTCATATTCCTATGCTTTTTTCTTTTCTCTTAAAAGAAAAAACCGTGAGTACAATATAGCTCTTGAAATTGTCTTCTTCGAAGGTTGCCCTCTTCTGAATTTTTTGGTCGATTTTTGACCCCAGAAATTTTCTGGAGGGCAGGTGCCATTTACAGAACTGCTAGTTGGTGAAAATTTAGTGACCTTTTGCAGTGGGTTCAAAGCTGCTGTTGTGGGAAACGGCCACAAGGAGGTAGCACTTCTCCATTCCCCAATCTGGGTACTAGGGCAGCAGAGCCTTTCTGGAAGTCATTGTCCTAGGTTGCAAATTAGAAATGAATTTGCCAGGAGAAATCCCCATAAGTTTATGTCTCATTACTTCTTCTTGGTTTTTAAATTTTTTTTTAATCTGGGTAAAGTTTAGAATATTGTTTGTCCTAGGTGTACACAATCTGGTTCATTTGTACATTATGTCTGTCTATTAATGTACAGATCCTCTTCCCATGTAAAATATTACAGTGTTCCGTCGACCTCCCTTGCTATATGTTCGGTCTCTTTGATACATGTATATAATATGTATGTGTATATGTATAGTAACACTAATCTTCATTTCTCAATTTCCCCCCTCCTTTCCTTTCAGATGAGGATAGTTTGTTTTCTAAGCCTGTGAGTGTCTTTCTCTTTGGAAATATGTTCATCTGTGTCAGTTATTAGATAATGCCATAAGTGACAATATAGGATATAGGTGTTTTGCCTTCCGACCTACTTCATGTTTTGTGATTATCTCCAGGCTCATGTACGGTGCCTCAAAGAGCAGTGCTTCAATGTTTTCCATGGCTAATATTCCATTGTGTGCATGGACCACTTCTTCTTGGTGCATTCCTCTGTTGATGGACATTTTCGTTGCTTCCAAGTGTTGCCTCTGGTAAGTATTGCTGGAGTGCAGGATTGCCAGCCTGTGATTTTTGATTTTCATTTTCTCAGGTGATAGACCCAGCAGTGGGTATGATTGATTGACTGGTATGGTAGCTCAACGTTTACCTTTTCAAGGCACCTCAATTGTGTTTTCATTAGTGGCTCTTACCATGTCCCCCTTAGAATCGAGGGTATGCATTTCTCCACAATCACGTCAGCATTTATTGTTTGCAGCATTTTTGTTGATGGCCATTCTGACTGGTGTGAGCTGATAGGTTTTTGTAATTTGGGTTTACATGTCTGTAAAAATTCCTACAATTCATCATTTCTCCACGGCCTTTTCTTTTCTGTTAAAAGAAAAAAGCAAAAAAGGGTTAGTATAATATACCTCTTCCAATTTTCCTTTTGGGAGGTTGCACTCTAGAAATTTTTGGTCGATTTTCGACCTCAGCATTTTTTGGAGGGCCGGTGTCATTTACAGACCTGCAGTTGGTGAATATTTAGAGACCTTTTGCAGTGGGTTTAAAGCTGCTGTTGTGGGAAACGGCCACAAGGATGCAGCATTTCTCCATTCCCAAATCTGGGTACTAGGGCAGCAGAGCCGTTCTGGAAGTCGTTTGCCTAGGTTGTAAATTTGAATGGAATGTGCCAGGAAAACCCCCCATAAGTTTATGTCTCATTACTCCTAGTTCGTTGTTTTAATTTTTTCAGTTGGGGTAATGGTTAGAATGTTGCTTGTCCAAGGTGTACACACTCTGGTTCATCTCCATATTCTATATACCTATTTATGTAGAGATCCTCTTCCCGTGTAAATTATTACAGAGTGTTCCGTAAACCTTCCTTGCTATATGGTCGGTCTTTTTGATATATGTATATCATATGTATTTGTATACATATGGTAAGACTAATCTTCATTTATCCATTTCCCCCACCTTTCCTTTTAGATAAGCATAGTTTTTTTTTTTTTAATAAGTCTGTGATTGACTTTCTCTGTGGAAATATGTTCATTTGTGTCTGTTATTAGATAACGCCTATAAGTGATATCATAGGATATAGGACTTTTACTTTCCGACTTACCTCATGTTCTGTGATTATCTCTAAGATCATCTATGGTGCCTCAAAGAGCACTGTTTCATTGTTTTCCATGGCTAGTTTTCATTGTGTACATGGACCACTTCTTCTTTATCCTTTCATCTGTTGATGGACATTTTGGTTGCTTCACTGTCTTGTCTATTGTGAATAAGGCTGCAGTGCAGCTTTTGCAGCCCGGGTCTTCTTCATTCTGGTCTTCTCAGGTGAGAGACCCATTGGTGCACCTGCTGGATTGAATGATACCTCAATTTTTCCTTTTAAACGCAGCTCCTTTCTCTTCTCATTATTAGCGTTTAACCCTTTTACATCTCACCAGCAGCTAGAGGGTACACAGTTCTCTGAAACCTCTTCAGCATTTATTGTTTGTAGACTTTTTGCCAATGGTCAGTCGACTGGTGCGAGTTGAAAACCTTTTGTAGATTAGATTGCATGAGTCTAATACTTCCTGAGGCTGAGCTTTTATCCGTTTTCCTTTCTTTAAAAAGAGAGTGAGTAAAACTTACCTCTTCATAGTATCTTCTTGAAAATGTTGCCTGTTTTGAATTTTTTTTTATCCTTTCCCTACCTCAGCACAATTTTGAGGGCAGGTGTCCTTTACAGCCCTGAGTCCTTGTGAATGGTAAGTGACCATTAGCTGTGGGTTAAAAGCTGCTCTTGCGGGAATCGGCCACAAGGCGGCAGCATTTCTCCTTTACCAAATCTGGTTACTAGGGCAACAGAGCCTTACTGGAAGTGGTGTTCTAGGTTGTAAATTAGAATGGAATGTGCGAGGAAAAAGCCCTTTAAGTTTATGTCTCATTACTTCTTGTTGGTATTTTTAACTTAATTGTTATTTTTTATCACAGCAAACTTGATTACAATGTTTTGTTTGTTCTCGGTGTGCAAGATGTGGTTCTTTCACACATATACATATATCTATTCTTCTTCGGATCCTTTTCCCATGTAGGTTATGACACAATGTTGAGTAGTCTTCTCTTGGTATTGCGTAGGTCTTTGGTGATTATATATTTCACATGTGTTTGTATCTCTCTGTTAACCTCAATATGGTAAGGTATCCAATCCTCACACCTTTCTATTTGGTGAACCATAAGTTTTTTTAAATGAATCTATGATAGTGTTTCTCTGTGGAAATATCTTTGTTTGTATCATTTTTTAGGTAACCCCTATATGTGATATGATAGGATATGTGTCTTTCTCTTTCTCACTTGCTCCAAATTGCGTGATTACTTCTAGACTCATCTATGGTGCTGCAAATGGCATTGTTTCATTTTTTCACTAGCTCATATTCCATCTGTACAGGTAGCAGTTCTTCTTTGTCCACCCATCTGTCGGTGGACCTTTTGGTTACTTCCATATCTTGGCTATTGTAATACTATGCAATGCAGATTTGCGTGCCTGTGTCCTTCCAATTCTGTCTTCTTAGTTTAGAGGTCCAGGAATAGGTCCGCTGGATCATATGGTAGCTCAATGTTGACCTTTTAAAGGCACCTCTGTCCTGTTCTCCTTAGTGGCTCTTTCCAGGTTACGTCCCCCTTAAAGTGGAGGGTATGTATTTCTTCCCAGCACCTTCAGCATTTATTCTTTGTAGTTTCTGCTGATGGTTATTCTGAGTGGTGTGAGCTGATACCTCTTTGTGGTTGAATTTGCATGTGTCTCATAATGCGTAGAAATTGAGCTTTAAGACATGTGCTTTTTATTTTTCCAGCTGTGATTAGAGCTTATTTCTTCAAAGTGTTTCCTTAAAGTATGTGTCACCACTTGCAATATTTTGGCCATTATCTCCCTCAAGACATTTTGAGGGCAGGTTTCATTTACAGCCCTGCAGTACTTGTTCGTATGAAGTGACCATTAGCTCAGGCTTTAAACCTGCTTTTGCAGGTATCGGCCAAAGAGCGGCAGCCTTTCTACGTTCCCCTTGCTGGTACTAGGGAAACAGACCTACCGGCCGGTGGTGTTCTTCGGTTATAAATTAGAGTGCAATGTGCCCGGATAAACCCACAAATGTTGATGTCTCCTTGCTTTTGTTTGTTTTTAAATTGAGTTTATATTTATTATTAGAGTAATATTCCATTGTGTACGTGGACCACTTCTTCTTGGTGCATTCCTCGGTTGATGGACATTTTCATTGCTTCCAAGTGCTGGCTATGGTAAATCTTGCTGGCGTACAGGTGTGCCAGCCTGTGACTTTTGGATTCTCATTTTTGCAGGTGCTAGGCCAAGCAGTGGTTGTGATTGATTGACTGGTAGCTCAATGTTTCCCTTTCCAAAGCACCTACACTGTGTTTTCATTAGTGGCTCTTTACATGCCCCCCCTTACAACCGAGGGTACGCATTTCTCCACACTCCCTTCACCATTTGTTTTTTGCAGCATTTTTCCTAATGGCCATTCTGACTGCTGTGAGCTGATAGGTTTTTGTAATATGGGTATGCATGTCATTAAAATTTTTAAAATTCGTCATATTCCTATGCTTTTTTCTTTTCTCTTAAAAGAAAAAACCGTGAGTACAATATAGCTCTTGAAATTGTCTTCTTCGAAGGTTGCCCTCTTCTGAATTTTTTGGTCGATTTTTGACCCCAGAAATTTTCTGGAGGGCAGGTGCCATTTACAGAACTGCTAGTTGGTGAAAATTTAGTGACCTTTTGCAGTGGGTTCAAAGCTGCTGTTGTGGGAAACGGCCACAAGGAGGTAGCACTTCTCCATTCCCCAATCTGGGTACTAGGGCAGCAGAGCCTTTCTGGAAGTCATTGTCCTAGGTTGCAAATTAGAATGGAATTTGCCAGGAGAAATCCCCATAAGTTTATGTCTCATTACTTCTTCTTGGTTTTTAAATTTTTTTTTAATCTGGGTAAAGTTTAGAATATTGTTTGTCCTAGGTGTACACAATCTGGTTCATTTGTACATTATGTCTGTCTATTAATGTACAGATCCTCTTCCCATGTAAAATATTACAGTGTTCCGTCGACCTCCCTTGCTATATGTTCGGTCTCTTTGATACATGTATATAATATGTATGTGTATATGTATAGTAACACTAATCTTCATTTCTCAATTTCCCCCCTCCTTTCCTTTCAGATGAGGATAGTTTGTTTTCTAAGCCTGTGAGTGTCTTTCTCTTTGGAAATATGTTCATCTGTGTCAGTTATTAGATAATGCCATAAGTGACAATATAGGATATAGGTGTTTTGCCTTCCGACCTACTTCATGTTTTGTGATTATCTCCAGGCTCATGTACGGTGCCTCAAAGAGCAGTGCTTCAATGTTTTCCATGGCTAATATTCCATTGTGTGCATGGACCACTTCTTCTTGGTGCATTCCTCTGTTGATGGACATTTTCGTTGCTTCCAAGTGTTGCCTCTGGTAAGTATTGCTGGAGTGCAGGATTGCCAGCCTGTGATTTTTGATTTTCATTTTCTCAGGTGATAGACCCAGCAGTGGGTATGATTGATTGACTGGTATGGTAGCTCAACGTTTACCTTTTCAAGGCACCTCAATTGTGTTTTCATTAGTGGCTCTTACCATGTCCCCCTTAGAATCGAGGGTATGCATTTCTCCACAATCACGTCAGCATTTATTGTTTGCAGCATTTTTGTTGATGGCCATTCTGACTGGTGTGAGCTGATAGGTTTTTGTAATTTGGGTTTACATGTCTGTAAAAATTCCTACAATTCATCATTTCTCCACGGCCTTTTCTTTTCTGTTAAAAGAAAAAAGCAAAAAAGGGTTAGTATAATATACCTCTTCCAATTTTCCTTTTGGGAGGTTGCACTCTAGAAATTTTTGGTCGATTTTCGACCTCAGCATTTTTTGGAGGGCCGGTGTCATTTACAGACCTGCAGTTGGTGAATATTTAGTGACCTTTTGCAGTGCGTTTAAAGCTGCTGTTGTGGGAAACGGCCAAAAGGATGCAGCATTTCTCCATTCCCAAATCTGGGTACTAGGGCAGCAGAGCCGTTCTGGAAGTCGTTTGCCTAGGTTGTAAATTTGAATGGAATGTGCCAGGAAAACCCCCCATAAGTTTATGTCTCATTACTGCTAGTTCGTTGTTTTAATTTTTTCAGTTGCGGTAATGGTTAGAATGTTGCTTGTCCAAGGTGTACACACTCTGGTTCATCTCCATATTCTATATACCTATTTATGTAGAGATCCTCTCCCCGTGTAAATTATTACAGAGTGTTCCGTAAACCTTCCTTGCTATATGGTCGGTCTTTTTGATATATGTATATCATATGTATTTGTATACATATGCTAAGACTAATCTTCATTTATCCATTTCCCCCACCTTTCCTTTTAGATAAGCATAGTTTTTTTTTTTAATAAGTCTGTGATTGACTTTCTCTGTGGAAATATGTTCATTTGTGTCAGTTATTAGATAACGCCTATAAGTGATATTATAGGATATAGGACTTTTACTTTCCGACTTACCTCATGTTCTGTGATTATCTCTAAGATCATCTATGGTGCCTCAAAGAGCACTGTTTCATTGTTTTCCATGGCTAGTTTTCATTGTGTACATGGAGCACTTCTTCTTTATCCTTTCATCTGTTGATGGACATTTTGGTTGCTTCACTGTCTTGTCTATTGTGAATAAGGCTGCAGTGCAGCTTTTGCAGCCCGGGTCTTCTTCATTCTGGTCTTCTCAGGTGAGAGGCCCATTGGTGCACCTGCTGGATTGAATGATACCTCAATTTTTCCTTTTAAACGCAGCTCCTTTCTCTTCTCATTATTAGCGTTTAACCCTTTTACATCTCACCAGCAGCTAGAGGGTACACAGTTCTCTGAAACCTCTTCAGCATTTATTGTTTGTAGACTTTTTGCCAATGGTCAGTCGACTGGTGCGAGTTGAAAACCTTTTGTAGATTAGATTGCATGAGTCTAATACTTCCTGAGGCTGAGCTTTTATCCGTTTTCCTTTCTTTAAAAAGAGAGTGAGTAAAACTTACCTCTTCATAGTATCTTCTTGAAAATGTTGCCTGTTTTGAATTTTTTTTTATCCTTTCCCTACCTCAGCACAATTTTGAGGGCAGGTGTCCTTTACAGCCCTGAGTCCTTGTGAATGGTAAGTGACCATTAGCTGTGGGTTAAAAGCTGCTCTTGCGGGAATCGGCCACAAGGCGGCAGCATTTCTCCTTTACCAAATCTGGTTACTAGGGCAACAGAGCCTTACTGGAAGTGGTGTTCTAGGTTGTAAATTAGAATGGAATGTGCGAGGAAAAAGCCCTTTAAGTTTATGTCTCATTACTTCTTGTTGGTATTTTTAACTTAATTGTTATTTTTTATCACAGCAAACTTGATTACAATGTTTTGTTTGTTCTCGGTGTGCAAGATGTGGTTCTTTCACACATATACATATATCTATTCTTCTTCGGATCCTTTTCCCATGTAGGTTATGACACAATGTTGAGTAGTCTTCTCTTGGTATTGCGTAGGTCTTTGGTGATTATATATTTCACATGTGTTTGTATCTCTCTGTTAACCTCAATATGGTAAGGTATCCAATCCTCACACCTTTCTATTTGGTGAACCATAAGTTTTTTTAAATGAATCTATGATAGTGTTTCTCTGTGGAAATATCTTTGTTTGTATCATTTTTTAGGTAACCCCTATATGTGATATGATAGGATATGTGTCTTTCTCTTTCTCACTTGCTCCAAATTGCGTGATTACTTCTAGACTCATCTATGGTGCTGCAAATGGCATTGTTTCATTTTTTCACTAGCTCATATTCCATCTGTACAGGTAGCAGTTCTTCTTTGTCCACCCATCTGTCGGTGGACCTTTTGGTTACTTCCATATCTTGGCTATTGTAATACTATGCAATGCAGATTTGCGTGCCTGTGTCCTTCCAATTCTGTCTTCTTAGTTTAGAGGTCCAGGAATAGGTCCGCTGGATCATATGGTAGCTCAATGTTGACCTTTTAAAGGCACCTCTGTCCTGTTCTCCTTAGTGGCTCTTTCCAGGTTACGTCCCCCTTAAAGTGGAGGGTATGTATTTCTTCCCAGCACCTTCAGCATTTATTCTTTGTAGTTTCTGCTGATGGTTATTCTGAGTGGTGTGAGCTGATACCTCTTTGTGGTTGAATTTGCATGTGTCTCATAATGCGTAGAAATTGAGCTTTAAGACATGTGCTTTTTATTTTTCCAGCTGTGATTAGAGCTTATTTCTTCAAAGTGTTTTCTTAAAGTATGTGTCACCACTTGCAATATTTTGGCCATTATCTCCCTCAAGACATTTTGAGGGCAGGTTTCATTTACAGCCCTGCAGTACTTGTTCGTATGAAGTGACCATTAGCTCAGGCTTTAAACCTGCTTTTGCAGGTATCGGCCAAAGAGCGGCAGCCTTTCTACGTTCCCCTTGCTGGTACTAGGGAAACAGACCTACCGGCCGGTGGTGTTCTTCGGTTATAAATTAGAGTGCAATGTGCCCGGATAAACCAACAAATGTTGATGTCTCCTTGCTTTTGTTTGTTTTTAAATTGAGTTTATATTTATTATTAGAGTAATATTCCATTGTGTACGTGGACCACTTCTTCTTGGTGCATTCCTCGGTTGATGGACATTTTCATTGCTTCCAAGTGCTGGCTATGGTAAATCTTGCTGGCGTACAGGTGTGCCAGCCTGTGACTTTTGGATTCTCATTTTTGCAGGTGCTAGGCCAAGCAGTGGTTGTGATTGATTGACTGGTAGCTCAATGTTTCCCTTTCCAAAGCACCTACACTGTGTTTTCATTAGTGGCTCTTTACATGCCCCCCCTTACAACCGAGGGTACGCATTTCTCCACACTCCCTTCACCATTTGTTTTTTGCAGCATTTTTCCTAATGGCCATTCTGACTGCTGTGAGCTGATAGGTTTTTGTAATATGGGTATGCATGTCATTAAAATTTTTAAAATTCGTCATATTCCTATGCTTTTTTCTTTTCTCTTAAAAGAAAAAACCGTGAGTACAATATAGCTCTTGAAATTGTCTTCTTCGAAGGTTGCCCTCTTCTGAATTTTTTGGTCGATTTTTGACCCCAGAAATTTTCTGGAGGGCAGGTGCCATTTACAGAACTGCTAGTTGGTGAAAATTTAGTGACCTTTTGCAGTGGGTTCAAAGCTGCTGTTGTGGGAAACGGCCACAAGGAGGTAGCACTTCTCCATTCCCCAATCTGGGTACTAGGGCAGCAGAGCCTTTCTGGAAGTCATTGTCCTAGGTTGCAAATTAGAATGGAATTTGCCAGGAGAAATCCCCATAAGTTTATGTCTCATTACTTCTTCTTGGTTTTTAAATTTTTTTTTAATCTGGGTAAAGTTTAGAATATTGTTTGTCCTAGGTGTACACAATCTGGTTCATTTGTACATTATGTCTGTCTATTAATGTACAGATCCTCTTCCCATGTAAAATATTACAGTGTTCCGTCGACCTCCCTTGCTATATGTTCGGTCTCTTTGATACATGTATATAATATGTATGTGTATATGTATAGTAACACTAATCTTCATTTCTCAATTTCCCCCCTCCTTTCCTTTCAGATGAGGATAGTTTGTTTTCTAAGCCTGTGAGTGTCTTTCTCTTTGGAAATATGTTCATCTGTGTCAGTTATTAGATAATGCCATAAGTGACAATATAGGATATAGGTGTTTTGCCTTCCGACCTACTTCATGTTTTGTGATTATCTCCAGGCTCATGTACGGTGCCTCAAAGAGCAGTGCTTCAATGTTTTCCATGGCTAATATTCCATTGTGTGCATGGACCACTTCTTCTTGGTGCATTCCTCTGTTGATGGACATTTTCGTTGCTTCCAAGTGTTGCCTCTGGTAAGTATTGCTGGAGTGCAGGATTGCCAGCCTGTGATTTTTGATTTTCATTTTCTCAGGTGATAGACCCAGCAGTGGGTATGATTGATTGACTGGTATGGTAGCTCAACGTTTACCTTTTCAAGGCACCTCAATTGTGTTTTCATTAGTGGCTCTTACCATGTCCCCCTTAGAATCGAGGGTATGCATTTCTCCACAATCACGTCAGCATTTATTGTTTGCAGCATTTTTGTTGATGGCCATTCTGACTGGTGTGAGCTGATAGGTTTTTGTAATTTGGGTTTACATGTCTGTAAAAATTCCTACAATTCATCATTTCTCCACGGCCTTTTCTTTTCTGTTAAAAGAAAAAAGCAAAAAAGGGTTAGTATAATATACCTCTTCCAATTTTCCTTTTGGGAGGTTGCACTCTAGAAATTTTTGGTCGATTTTCGACCTCAGCATTTTTTGGAGG